>NC_089745.1:70811652-70821652 GCF_040412425.1 Macrobrachium rosenbergii
CCTCTTTTTAATGACTTTAGGAGGTGAAAGCCTCCAGCTCTTATAATGAAACGTTTTCTTCACGTTCTCGTCTCGAACGTTGCGAACGGAAGCGAGCTGGATATCTCGAAGGTTGAATCTTGGAAAAGATCTTGCATGTGAGGACCCGGCGTAGCAATATTTTAGAAATGAATATTATGTACCTTACCTGTCACTCTTTGGGGATTTCATTTATATAGATTTCGTATTTGTATTTTGGACATTGGAATTAAATTTACTCTTTTTTTATCTTGAAGTCATGATTGTTTACATATAAACATGCATGGGCGCGCGTGCGCACATATATGTATATGCGTTTGTATAGGAGAGTTCTTTTACAGTTTGTACTTTTTATGGCTGACTGATTATATATGAGAGTTCTGGAAATTTCCCAAGGGCATATACTAACTGTTCTGTCTGTCTGTTCGTCGGTCTGTCCTCACATTTATAAATTTTGCTTGATAACTTTGCTTGTGTCCAGCATCAGTGTAGACGCATATCACATTACCGAAGGTCATTTGCATTTTAACTTGATAATTTTGTTTGCATTTGAGGTACTGTGTAAAAATTTGTTATACTAATTCAGCATTGAGTCGAGCGCTTTCTGAGCATGGCTAAACACCAGGGTTCAGTGAAATACGTTTTTCTTTCCTGATAACTTTGGTGGCATTCTTTGTGCTGTGCGCAAATTTGGTAGATTGTTTCAGCGTCCAGTCAGACAGATTTACTTTGACCCAATGTCATCTGCTGAAGTTGGTTGTCAAGTCTTGCCTTAAAATTTTTTTATATTTATAAATGTGTTATCAATTCGAGTTTGGTGTTTTAGCATGTGAGTTCAGATACGTCATGACCTTGAGCCACGATCATACTGGTCAGGAAAACCGAGGGGCATAGGATAACGGGGAGATCTTTGTTATGCCTAACATCCTTGTGCAAGGGGCCCAGATACTGACTGGTCCGTTTTATTGTTCTTTGGGTTTAAAGCAAATCTGACATTTTTAGGAATTGAATATTTCTTTTACTTTTGTTTTATATAATATATATATATATATATATATATATATATATATATATATATATATATATATATATATATATATATATATAAATTATATATATATATATATATATATATATATATATATATATATATATATATATATATATATATAGAGAGAGAGAGAGAGAGAGAGAGAGAGAGAGAGAGAGGGGAACAATACCTTCCTTAATCGGTCATCAAATTCAATAGTCTGCCTTCAAGAAATAACAGATTGATAGTCTGACAGATTTTAATTCTTGGCTGAGGCGTGAACTGCGAGAATATTATTTTGCAATGTAGGCAAGTCAACTATTTTCTTGAATATTTACATACATACACGCATGCACTCATACATATATATATATATATACTATATATATATATATATATATATATATATATATATATATATATATATATATATATATATATATATATATATAATATATATATAATGTATAACTGATTCACGAAGATATGGAACGTGATGAATGTGTAAATAAAGGCAAATGCCATGAAGGAAAAGTGTCGCAATGGAGTGGTTGCTAGGCCTTAATACACACGGTCCTTTACTAGCAGAATTATGGAAAATATAAGAGTAAAGTTACAAGAAAGCTCGTATAATTGACAGATGACATGCAGATATCCCTGAGGATGGGGATTATAAGGAACAGATGCACCTGGAATCCAACACGGTTGAAGAATTAATGGATCTACCAAAACAAACGTAGATCTTTGAGAGGTTTTACAGAGGATTAGACCCAACTGGCTCGAAAGCAGGGAGGAGTCAATTACGGGATTATGCAGGGGAAGAGACTGACCACCAAAAATTACCTTGGAGTGAATAATATGTTTACATATTTATAAAAGTATAAACCTTAATATATTCTCCTCTTGGTAAACTATAACAATTTTTGCAAACTGTGTTGGATTCCAGGTACATCTGTTCCTTATAATCTACATCCCCAGGGATATCTGTATGCTATCTGTCAATTATATGAGTTTTCCCGTAACCTTACTTTTATATTTTTCATCAGTCTGCTAGTAAAGGACCGTGTGTCGAAAGGCCTAGCAACCGCTCTGTTGTTTCACTTTTTCTATGTGGCACTTGCCATATATATATATATATATATATATATATATATATATATATATATATATATATATATATATATATATATATGTAAAGTGACCAGTAGATTCTATATATATATATATATATATATATATATATATATATATATATGTATATATATATATTATACACACACACACAAAAGCTTGTTGGCACTTGTTGGCACTTGCATGCGCTGGAACCTGGCACTGCTGTATCCCCAACCCTCCTGGTCCCCTACCTACCCTGCCCCCACCTGGGCAGACAAACAAGTTTGCAGGAGGGGTGTGGATGTCTCCCCTACCCTCCTGTTTCCATACCTACCCCGCCCCCTCCCAAGGTAGACAAACTGGTTTGCAGGGGGTGGATGGCTGTGTCATTTCTCCCCTACTGTCACCCGGAGGAGGACAAACAAGATTCATTCGGATTTTATTATTTTATATATATATATATATATATATATATATATATATATATATATATATATATATATAATAGTGAACCATACATATACAGACACTACCCTACTTACTTGAATGAGTTACTTTTCAAGCAGCCGTTTGTATCTTGATGTGTTCGTAAGTTGATTTTTAATATGTAGTGCATAATTTTTGTTGTTTACATTCAAATTTTGCTCAGGGTGCCTATTCTGCTAGTAAGAATTTTTGTGAAGAACAGAAGAACATTAGGAAGAACAAGAACTTGAGGCACCCAGAGCAAAATTTTAACTTATAGGTGGCAAAGGAAAGCACCCCAAACACAATTTTAACTTGACCCTGTCTGTTCGTATCTCTGACAGTTCGTAAGTCGAAAGTTTGTAAGTAGGGTAGTATATATATATATATATATATATATATATATATATATATATATATATATATATATATATAAATTTTCGTCATTTAAAGACGTGTCTCTTTTATATTTACAAATATTAAGCCACAAATAACGTGTAAGAATGGCGCAGAAGCACTTATCAATAATAATTCCCCTTTGATGTAAGTTATAATTTCAGACTGGTAAATTCGATGGTAAACATATATATGAGGCTACACACACACACACACACACACACACACACACACACACACACACATACATACACATATATATACATATATATATTATATATATATATTTACATATTATTTATATATGTGTGTAATTGTAATATATTAATATATATATATATATATATATATATATATATATATATATATATATATATATATATATATACATACAAACATTAAGCCACAGATATAATTTATTATCGAATTCACTACAGTTCGAAAAAATAATAATTTGCACCAAAGGGGAATTATTATTGAAAAGTGCTTCTGCGCCATTCTTACACGTTATTTGTTGCTTAGTATCTGTAAATATTAAAGAGACCTTGTCTAAGTGACGAAAGTTCATATATGACGAAAGTTCATATATATATATATATATATATATATATATATATATATATATATATATATATATATATATATATATATATGAATTTTGATCGCATCATCATAATATCCAATTCTCGTTACTACGGGAATATCACTGAAGGGGAATTATAAGTGAAATATGATTTGGTATTTAAGTGACTCGAACACCCGACAATACAACCAACAACTTCCAGTCAACATCGTTAACCACTGCACTATCAAGAGGGGTATAAGGAAAGGCCGAATCTGCCGGACTCATACTCGTCGAGTGCGGGGATTTGTACTTACCGTCGGCATCAACCCACCCCAACTATGATAGCCTGTTGGTACGTTTAGAACACGCATCTGTTTTTATGAATTTTTATCACATCACCGTTTTTATATACAATCATTAAGCTTCAAATGTTAAATATGGTATCAAACCATTTATCACTTATAATTCCCCTTCGGTGACATTCCCGAAGTAATGCGAATTGAATATTAAACGACATTTGTAAGGTGCGTGTGTCTGTGTATGTAATCTATGTGTATGTATGTCAGTATGTATGTGTGTACACAGTAAATATTCAAGAAAATAGTTGACTTGCTTACATTGTAAACTGATAATATTGCAGTTCACGCCTTAGCCAAGAATTAAATCTATCTGACTATCTATCAGTTATTTCTTGAAAGCAGATTCTATTGAATATGATGAGTGATTGACAGCTCTCTCTCTCTCTCTCTCTCTCTCTCTCTCTCTCTCTCTCTCTTCTCTCTCTCTCTCTTTAGACTCTTTAACCCTGTTTCTCGATGAGTGGTTCAGGCATGAATGCTTGTAGTGTGGTGTTCCTGTCAAGAGAATGGATATAACGGAAACTGTGGTGGCTTGGGGGAGTTGACAGTTGGGTAAGGAAATCATCTTAGTGATGTGGGAGTTGTCTTTCAACGAGCCGGAGAGGGTTGGGAGACCCTGTGCAAAACTTCCTCAGCTTGTGTCCCGCCCCGCCAGCCCTCCTTATAATAACACGGCTCCTTTTTTCCGGTCTCACTTGAATTTTTGTGGAAAGTTAAGGTTTGTAATAGTTTTGCTTTTTTTTTTTTTTTTCAAAAGACAAGTTTTCCGTGTTGTTATATCGCCATTATATCAAATGAGCTGTCTGATCATTGTGTGTCGGTGTGACTGTCTTTTATGTCTATATTTCTTCTTTATGACACCAAACACACGGAAGGTGGATCGAGAGGTTTCAACCCTTACACGCTTGCTCATCAGTATGAAAATATCCTTCATTTTCGTTTTGACAGATACAGCAGACAAGATAGGCTACCTTCTTCGTCTTCTAATGTTGCACTATCTTTGAAGGCTACCTTCTTCGTCTTCTAATGTTGCACTATCTTTGACTTATTCTTGATGTTCACCTGTGTATATACCTTTTCGTTCCACATGGATTTTTTATATTTTAATTGGTTAATTTAAACAAAAATAAATGTACATGCTGTTCGGGCAAAAGCAACCATGTCATTTTAGTCAGCTCAGATTCTAGTTAGTCAAAAACATGGGAAAGCAGTAATTGTAGCCAATAATGGGACAGCGTCATGTTTCAGCGGATGACGAGTTGAGAAAGGTGGAAATTTCTCTTTATTTATTTCAGGAGGGGCAAACTTTTGCCCCTTCCCGCTCTTTCGCGAGCATTACCCCACCTCCGTTTTGGATGGACAGCCGCTGGTCATCATAAAAGGAACTCCTTTTTAGTGTTTATCATTAACTCGAATATCGTGAGTCTTTTTGTCTCTGTTTATGCTTAATGCATGCTGGGAAATTTTCTTATCATTGTAAAGCAATGAAACAGGAAATGTAGTTCAAGTTACGAAACCTTAAGAAAAGAATAAGCATTACCTTCTTGTCATGAAGTCCTTTGTGATAAAGTCATGAGGGGAAGAAGGCGAGGTCTAATCGTGGAGTTACTGTATGCAACACAGTTGAGGAGGGGCAGAGTTTGGGGATCCGAGAAAGGTGAAGCAGGGGAAAAGTGCCAGTGGTGACAGTTTGAAGGATACAGACAATCGTCGACGTAATCGAAGAACTTCTGATCTTCGCGTGGTCAGTGTGGTGAGCGGCGGCCTGGTGGATTTCGAACGTCATTGGGGCCTGGCAAACATTTTGGACGATCAAGTTTCTTGATCGCTCCCATAAAATACTTTTTTTCGATGCGGAGGAAAATTTGATTGCAAGGTCAGTCCCCTTTATCTGCCTCAGGAATGAATACAAAGAAATAAACAAGTAAACAATGCCCCGAAGTTTCTTCGGCGCAATCGAGTTTTCTGTACAGCAAATAATGCTGTATGAAACTCTCAGCAATGGCCCATGAAATTCTCAGCCGCGGCCCATGGAACTTTCAGCCACGGCCCGGTGGTAGCCTGTGTTGTTGGCACCTATAGCGGTGCCAGACGCACAATCATGGCTAACTTTAACCTTAAATAAAATAAAAACTACGGAGGCTAGAGGGCTGCAGTTTGGTATGTTTGATGATTGGAGGGTGGCTGCTCCAATTTGCAGCCCTCTAGCCTCAGTAGTTGTTAAGATCTGAGGGCGGACAGAAAAAGTGCGGACAGACAAATAGCTGTCTCAGTAGTTTTCTTTTACAGAAAGCTAAAATGGGTGAGAAACTGCCTAATCATATGGACTTTGCTACCAGATTTTAACATATTGCTGCAAAACTGGTTAAACATAAATAGCAAGTATTGTTACTTAGCTCCAGGTTGGTTGCTAGTACGAGTTACGGGTAGATCATTAGAGTCGCAGTCTTGACATAATCAGAGGTCGGTTCGGTTGTGGGCTTCAGTGTGGTCGTGGTTTTCACTGATCTGGTGTTCGGTTGCAGGGATTGCGTTGCCTGTGAAGAATACGAGTTTTATTTTCCTGTAAGGGATGCGGCAGCTCGCTCATTTCTCTGTAAGGGTTTGCATAGTGGAAGTCAATTCCATTTTAAATTCTTTATGGGTTGTAAAATGAGGAGGAAATTTTCACGGCGTCGCGTCAGTTCAACCGGTTCATGAGTCAACCAGTACATTAAGACAGTGTAATCAGGCCATAATGAAATTAATTGGGTTGTTTATTATGCAAAAGCAATACAGAGTCTGGTGTGAATGGCTATTGTTTTCAGTTGAAAGGTTTTTTCTACATCAGGCATTTAAAGTACAAGCCACGTATTAACAACACCCCTTTAGATAATAAATTGCAAATAGCATTTGGCATGCGAGTCTTATGTGATTCCTTTCAGCTGTTTTGATATTGCTCTCACGGGAAGAGAAAAAGAGGCTGATGAAGGAAGTATAGAAAAACCAATATAATTCACAAAAACATTGTATATCTACTTCATATTCTACCATGTAAGTTAAGCCCCTCACAGCTTGACACTGTGTGTCTCATAATCTCCTTATAATTAAGCGCAATGTTTATCCATATATTTCGGTAGTGTAACAATGCTACTCCAGAAGTAATGAACTTCGTCACGTTAGGCTTATCTTTGTCCAATCTGGGGCCAGCCGCTCGTGCCCCTGGCCAGCATCTTTCGTAGATCCGGTATTAAAAATGATACAAATTTAGTATTCTTGTGTTAAAAGTTCCTGTTAATTTGAACCAAATTATTGGCAAGACAGCCGTTAGTTTGTCACAGTGTTTTCATCTTTCTCCCAATGTCTAGTTATTTCCTCGTAATTTTGCTGCCAAGCAGGTGTGTGGTTGCAGACTCACATCAATGTTCCCAAGCTCCTGGGCATGAGATTAAACCATCCGATTGGAAAGATTCGGTTAATGGGCAGAACGAGATTGGTCACCTCTTGCCAAGACATACAGCCTGTAAGCCTCCCCTGCTAGGATACAGCTCCGCTACCTTCTTGAAGGGTACATAGTCAAAGGCTGATGGAGATGATTGCAAATCTGTCTCGACAGACGCTACAGCTACCTCCATTACTGTCTTGATTTATCTTGTCACTGATTAAGGTAGCTGTTCGACCTAACGTGGGTCTGGATGGCTCATGGCAACTGCCAGTCTCCACAAATATTGCTTAAGTGTACTTGTCAACAGCCTCAGTGTGATGGTCCTCGGTCTGGAAGTCACAATAACAGGATTCAGTCCTGAGAGAGAGAGAGAGAGAGAGAGAGAGAGAGAGAGAGAGAGAGAGAGAGAGAGAGAGAGAGAGACACGTTTCCTTTGAGTGAAGAAGAATGTGGAAGAGACATGAAACTACATGATAGGAGCAGAGAAATGTATTTTGCGGTGATGTTTCTTGTTACATAGCAGAAGTGTGAACAGATAGAGAATCTGGATGATGTGGGGTTAAAGAAACGCTAAGGAACAGATGGGCAGTTTCAAGGTGTGTGAGAGAGAGAGAGAGAGAGAAAGAGAGAGAGAGAGAGAGAGAGAGGATGGGTGGCTGAAGGATGAAGACAGTCAGAAAGAGGAGGAACGGCAGAAGCAAGTTTGTGGGAGGAAGTGGGTCGGCTGAGCTGCTCAAAACATCAACCGCAAATGTTCTATTGGTTTTCGATAACAGTTTAATGGAGGAAATGTTAATTGGAAAAAGGGTGCGCTTAATTGGTATATTGGTCTTTCCCGCTTAACCACTCCTCTTCTTAGAAAAGGCTGGCCTGACATTGAGAGCGTCTCAATCACTCAAACATTCATTGCCTTTGTTTGCAATGAGGGATCGCTGGTAAATGCGACATACATGATGCTTTTAGCGTTATTACTTCATGGCGTGAATCCTTTTTGAAGTTTAAATCAAAGGCGATGAGCAATAACGCGCGGTGGAGCAATTTTAAAGGATTTACATGCACCATCTATTTATTGCTTCAATACATTCACGAATTTCTGGAGAATGTATGGCGCGCATGTTTGTGTGTGTTGCACCAACTCTGCCTCAGATTTCTGAGTAAACGTATGTTCCTGCGTCTGATATATCTTAAATATTATTGGTTTTAGCCTAAACATCGAAACGGTTTGGTACGATGATACTGACTGAGAGAGCGACCAAGCCAGGGTCATTGTAGTCGAAGGCCGGCCTCCATAGCGACTTTCTGCTTGATCTTAATAACGCTTGATGCTTATTGTCATGACCACCTGGACAATGTCAATTAATAACTTTTCATTTTTAACCCTATCCCCGTTATATGAGTTAGCCCTTCTCGACGGTTGATCTGCGTGTTTGTAGTCTGTTCTCGGCAGACTCCCATATGATGATTATTCCCATAATTTGCAATGTAATGGGCCTTGCGGGCACATGTATAAATGTGCCGCCAGTGCACATTTATAAAGACCACAGTTTAGCTTAGTGATGTCAGAAATTCTTCCATTTCCCCCATCCTCGTCATTATTATTATTTTATTTTATTTAATTTTTGTTGGGGGTGTCTATCACAGTCATCCTATTCGACTGGGTGGTTTTTATTGTGGGGGTTTCTGGGTTGCATCCTGCCTCCTAAGGAGTCCATCACTTTTCTCACTATCTGATCTGTTTCTAGTAGCACACTCTTCTGCGTAAGTACTGGAGCTACTTCGGTATCTAGTTTTTCCAGATTCCTTTTCAGGGATCTTGGGATCGTGCCTAGTGTTCCTATCATTAAGGGAACAATTTCCACTGGCATATCCCATATCCTTCTTATTTCTATATTCAGGTCTGGATACTTATCAATTTTTTCTCTTTCTTTCACATCTACTCTGGTGTCCCATGGTATTGCGACATCAATGAGTGATACATTCTTCTTGATTTTGTCAATCAATGTCACGTCTGGGCTATTGGCACGTATCACCCTATCTGTTCTGAAACCATAGTCCCAGAGGATCTTTGCCTGATCGTTTTCTATAACTCCCTCAGGTTGGTGTTCGTACCGCTTATTACTGCATGCCAGTTGGTGTTTCTTGCACAGGCTCCAGTGGAGGGCTTTTGCTACTGAATCATGCCTCTTTTTGTACTGGTTCTGTGCAAGTGCCGGACATTCGCTTGCTATGTGGTTCATGGTCGCGCCTTCATATTGCGCTTCCTGCATATGGGTGAGATGTTATGTCCATCTATTGTTCTTTGAACATATCTGGTTCTTAGGGCTTGATCTTGTGCCGCTGTTAGCATTCCTTCTGTGTCCTTCTTGAGTTCTCCCCTCTGTAGCCATTGCCATGTTTCATTGCTGGCCAGTTCTTTGGTCTGTCTCATGTCTGTTCTGTTTTTCATTCTTCTGTCTCTGTATATTTCTGGGTCTTCGTCTACTTTTATCAGTACTTCTTCCCACACACTCCTTAGGCACTTGTCTTCACTGGTTTTCAGATATATCCCCAGTGCTCTGCTCTCGATGTTGACACAGTCCTCACCCCCCTTCCTTTCTTGTTATGTGTAGTCTATCTGTATTTGCTCTAGG
>NC_089745.1:70834152-70856652 GCF_040412425.1 Macrobrachium rosenbergii
CTCTCCAATCAGTTAAATGACCTTATGTTCTTGGTGTTCATAATTATTTGCCAAAAAAAAATCAGCAGCGTTGTTATACTAGATAGGAAAATTGGCTAATCTTTGAATTGCTTATGTTTAAGAACTTTGAAGAAAAGTTATGTTGATAGACTGTTAGTTGTTACCCAAGTGCATTTCGTTGGTTTTGAAGTTGCTCTTACTAGCTGTAACATGCACATCTCTAATTTGAAACCCCAAATTTCTGATCACGTGAGTGTACTCGGGGGAGGTGGCTACCTTGCTTATAGTGAACCACTTAATGTATTATTTTCTAAATTGTATGGCTTAAGAAAGTGTATTTCTTAATGTGTTTATAAACAGTTCTGTGGACGCTATAAAAAATAGAACTCGTGACCTCTAAGAAAATATGTTAGACTGCTTCAATTTAGGACATACAAAAAAGTAACAGCTGGCAACTCCTATTTTCTCTCCCGTGGCTGGTAGTGTTGATACGGAGCACTGGGGTCTTGTGGCGTAGGCTGGGTTCAGTATGTACAGAACACTGTGAAGAAATTTGGTACGGGTAACGACCGCAGCTAAGGGCGATCGTAGCTTTGGAAAACCGAGTGGCCTGTTGTCTTTACGAGAAGTGTAAAGAGCATGAAGTGTAAAACTAAATTTGCTGATGTTATTCTAGATAGTTGTGGAAGTCTGCTGTGCATCATTACGAATGCCCTAATATTGGTTCTCAAGCAGATAAGTGCTTGGCTGCGTTGATGAATCCCTTCTAAATCGTGAATATGTCGAGTGATGTATATTTTCTGTTTATAACCTAAGTTACCCCAACATATGATGTATGGATTCTTCCGAAGCGTTTTGTTGATGTTTTATGTACATTTAAACACCGGTCTTCGAGAATTTTTATTTGTTGATTTTAATAGCCGCCAGTTCTTGATTATTTAAAACTATATGTGCCAACCAATGGGCATGGCGGCAACCCATATAGGTATACTTATCAGAAAGGAATGCACATAAATACTTAAACTGCCATTAGTAGAAAGACCCAGAGGATGCGATGTTTTGGATTCTCCCACGCGACCTTTCCATTTTGCTGAAGTTCAAGGTTGTCGTTAGTCATCGCAGATTACTTTTTTCTTCGTTTCCCCGACCCAATTGCACCATGTGAGCGGTATCTGTTTAATCGAAGAACTACCCAAGATCTTTTCCAGTTATATATCTCGTTCAAGCATGCCTTCAAGATCCATTCTTGCGATGTAATAGACAGTTAACCCTTGTTAGTTAATCTATATAGATATGCTTCATAGTTATTAATATATATAATAATAATAATAATAAAGGACAGTAAACAAGTAGAGTAGCCTCGACAATGGAGGTAGGGCCGGCGACCATGTCAGCATAACCAGGCGGTGCGTGTTGTTCTGTAATGCATCTTAAGAAGCTTCGGCTCCTCGTATGCAGTGCCTATGATGGGGGTGGAACGTTGTGCGTGTGTGTGTAAAAGTGCTCTCGTATCATCACGTTCCATTGTCCGCTCACAGCAGCATGTTCGGCTTGAGGGCCCGCTCTATGGATTTCATGCACATTTTTAATGCAAAAGGTTACTGCGTAGCCTAAGTGTGCAAGTGTAGTTCTTAGGAAATAATAATGTTATGATGCATTACAAAAAAACCGTCCAATATAAGGAGACAGATAAAAAGTATTTAAATGTTGCGTTTAGGTTTACGTGCCGGTTTAGCGTTCTCCCATTCTGCATACATATATATATATATATATATATATATATATATATATATATATATATATATATATATATATATATATATATATATATATATATATATATATATATATATATATATATATATATATACGAGGGTAAGTCAAAAGTTCCAGGAAAAATTCAATATACTCTTTATTTAAGGAAATTCAAACATCATTTTTCTACATATCTACCATCTAACTCTATACACTTTTCAAGGCGCTGTTTCCACCTCTGCAACCCTTCTTTGTAGAAATTTGGGGCCTTTCTATTAAACCATGTTGAAACTGCATGTTTAGCAGCATCCAAAGATTCAAACCGGACTCCTCTTAAGTGTTCCTTGAGTTTTGGGAACAGGAAAAATCTGAAGGAGCAAGATCAGGACTATAAGGAGGATGTGGAAGAGTTTCCCACCTAAATTTCCGTAGGACTTCTCTTGCAACCCTTGATGAATGTGCTGGAGCGTTATCATGATGGAACAAAATTCTGCGGTGCAACTTTCCTCGACGTTTTTAGCGAATGCAGTCTTCAGTTTTTGCAAAAACACTTTTGTAGTAGTTCCCGGTGATTGTTTTTGTCCTTCAAGGAAATCAATCAAAGTCACTCCTTTGGAGTCCCAAAACACTGTTGCCATAACCTTCTGGGCAGATCTCGCCACTTTGAACTTCACTGGTGCAGCTGAACCTCTTGGTAACCATTGCTTTGATTGAATTTTACTTTCTGGGTCATATTGATGGATCCAAGTTTCATCTCCAGTAACAATCCGGTCAAAAAACTCTGATTCATTTGATTCAATCTTCGTTAAAACTGCAAGAGAAAGTTCAGCTCTTTGATGCAGTTGGTCTTCGCGCAACGCTTTTGGGACCCAACGTGCTGAAAGTTTACTCAAACCAAGATTTTCATTTAAAATTGAAAATGCGGAACCATGGGAGATCCCAGTTTCATTAGCTATCATATCGATAGTAATCCGACGATCTTCATCCACTAGATTCTGCACCAAAGCCACAATTCTTTCATTTTTTGCAGTCGATGGTCTTCCTCTCTTGGGTTGTCTTTGAGGTCCTCCCGACCATCCTTAAATCGCTTTATCCAATCATAAACAACTGATTTAGATGGAGAAGAATCTCCATAAACTTGTTGCAAAGCTTCAATAATTTTTCCTGGTTTCCAATCAAGCTTGGTCAGGAACTTGATGTTAGCTCTCATCTCAAAATTTTTATTTTCCATGGGTTCAAGAAGTTACTTTTCTGAAGCAGATGTTAACACCACGGTAGCAAGAGGATGACTGAGGTAACAAGTCTATATGGATCACTACATCACAGATAATTGTTTACCAAGTATTTGGGTTGTTTTATTCTGTGTAAATACATCATTCAACAATTTTTCCTGGAACTTTTGACTTACCCTCATATATATATATATATATATATATATATATATATATATATATATATATATATATATATATATATACAGTATATATATATATGTGTGTGTGTGCGTATAATATATGTATATATGAGTGCGATGTATTTATACTTTATATGTGTACATAATGTATCATATATACATGAAGATAAAAATGCTCATAAAAAAGTACACGTTGCATTAATTTTACATTTATTTATATATATATATATATATATATATATATATATATATATATATATATATATATATATATATATATACACGTGTGTACATCATGTGCATATGAAGATAAAAAGACCCATAAAAACATTACGTACACGTTGCAATCATTATATATATATATATATATATATATATATATATATATATATATATATATATATATATATTATGGTAATGGCCGGTATATAGACTCCTGTTGCTTTGGCCCTGGTAATTTCACTCCCGGTAAACTGAAATCCGGTTTCGTTAACATCCGGCAATTTGACACCCAAAATAAACAAATATCCTATTTATAAAGCATATATATTTTTAAACAGCTTAAGGCAGTTACCTTATTTAGGAAAGGAAATGACATAATTTGATTGTTTCATAAGTTGAAGGCTTAGTTTATAAAAATTTTTTTTATTCAAGTATACATTATAATTAACATTTAGCAGTTGCATCCGAGCTCCTGGCGGTATAAGGACATTTTTTATAACCATGTCTCGTAACGTTCAGAGCACCCGTTAAGGAAAGAACTCTTAGATAACTTAAATTACATTTTCGAAAGGCAGGAAACAAACGCTGATGGATCAAAAATTTATTGGAATTATGAAGTGAAGAGTTGCAAAGCATGCCTACATATATAAACAGTCGAGCTTTGCAAAGATGGATGGATGTAGTTAGAGAAGAGCTGAGAGACAAACAATTGTCAGAGGACTGTGTGTTTGACCGAGCCAGGTGGAGGAAAGCTCTCAGAAACATCTACCTCACATAGAAGTGGGAAAAGATGCAGAGAAAGAAGATATGCCTTCGATATACTCTTGTCACGTATCATTTGTGCTTATTTCACCAGTGAGCCGGGATAAAGAAGGATAGGAACTATATGGTTGTACTATATACTGTATATAGAGTTTGTATGGAAATTTTTCTCTTCATATATATATATATATATATATATATATATATATATATATATATATATATATATATATATATATATATATATATATATATATATATATATATATATATATATATATATATATATTTATATATATATATATATATATATATATATATATATATATATAGCCTATATATATTGTATATGGTTGCAACATGTGCATAATGTTTTTATGCGCCCTTTTTCTAAATATAAATACGTTATGTACACATTATATATATATATATATATATATATATATATATATATATATATATATATATAAACAAAATCCACGAAGGAAAGAGAAACAATGGAGTGCTGCGAGGCCTTTCGACTTGTCATCCTTTACTCAGCAGACTCCTTCGTGGATTTTGTCTTTATTTATATATTCATCACGTTCCATATTTTCGTGATTCAATTATACATACATACATACATACATACATACATACATACATATATACATATATATATATATATATATATATGAAGATAAAATTGCCCATAAAAACTCTATATACGTTGCAGCCATATAATTCGTATACTTACTGTATGTGTTCCTGCTCACTGGTGAAATAAGGACAAATGGTATGTGACAAGAGTGTATAGAAGGCAGATGCAGGTGTGGCAAAACGAAGTTGATGGTATGTAGTTGTCTGATGGAAAATAGCTTATTCCCTCGTGTTTTGGGACTTGGTAACTCCCGTCTGCATCCAGTCGTGTGGACATATTCGCTGGAACACCAGCTTGAGAAGAGGCCTTTGGATTAACTAGTCGGTAAAATAGGATTTCCAGTGTCCTCCTGGCAGGTTCACATTGTTAGTTTGACTGATGATGGGAGGTTTGCAAAGTCTTCCTTTTGTACGGGCATCTGCTTTTGAGAACCAGCTCGACCCCGCTCCAATATATGATATAGCCTGTATCCCTAATATGTACAAAAATTCCCGAAATCTCAGAAGCATGTCGTTAAAGACATTCATGTGTGTATATATACATTATATATATATATATATATATATATATATATATATATATATATATATATATATATATATATATATATATATATATATATATATATATATATATATAGCTAGATAGATAGATTGTGAGTGCTTGTTCTTGCTTTTAGGACACTTTCCTATTTCTTGTTGAATGTTGATGCACTATTTCAAGACACTTTTGCAGTCTTCTGAGTCGCTTATCATCCTCGAAGCTACAACTCGGAAGGAAAAGAGGAAAATTGTTGCAATGTTGTTTCGCTTTCTCTTAAGCCGACAGCCATTTCAGACACAACTCATTGCCAGTGGGGTTTAGTGGATCCAGATTGTAAGACATTCCAGTAGATAGTTGACCACAGTAAAAAATCAAAGCTTTGAACAAATGCCCAAACAAGTGAAAAGATAAACAAAGAAAATTTACAGATGAGGATTATTCTTCATGAAGGTTCATATAAGATTTTCTCTTCAACTCCAGTGAGGCCTGGTGGTTTTCAGAAGGATTTTCTTCTGTTGGAGGGGGAACATAGTCTGAAGACACCTAGATAATCAGCGTAAGGTGCTGCAGTGCGATGCCCACCTCTTAAGCAACCACAAGCCACACATAGCTCGCCCCATGGTGAATAATTTCCGTACCTCCAGGAGGCTTAAGTCCTTTAGAGGTGGGTTCTCTCCAGGCGCGAGTGTGCTACACATATAGGCATACAAAATTATTAAACCACAAATGTCATTTGATATCCAGTCCACTATACCTAGGAAATAACGTACACCCAGTGGGACTTATAAATGATGAGTGTTTCGTCCCCATGGGATTTGAGCTGCCGCCCGGTTTGGAAAAAACAATGTACAGTAAGCTTTGAACCTTGAGCCATAAATAACCATTGATGGCTAAGTGGTTAAAGTCACTGTACGTTCTAGTTTTCTAAACCAGGTAGCATGGTGAAAGGTCACTGTATTTCATTGTTTTCCAGATCATGTGGCATGGTCAAAGGTAACTGTCTGTCATTATTTTCCAGACCATGTGGCTTGGTCAAAGGTCACTGTACGTCATTTTCCAAACCAGGTGGCATGGTCAAAGGTCACTGTATGTCATTGTTTTCCAGACCAAGTGGCATGGTCAAAGGTCACTGTGTCATTGTTTTCCAAACCAGGTGGCATGGTCAAAGGTCACTGTGTCATTGTTTTCCAAACCAGGTGGCATGGTCAAAGTCACTGTGTCATTGTTTTCCAAACCAGGTGGCATGGTCAAAGGTCACTGTATGTCATTATTTTCCAGACCAGGTGGCATGGTCAAAGGTCAGTGTTCGTTGTTCTCCAAACCAGGTGGCATAGTCAAAGGTCACACTATATGTCATTATTTTCCAGACCAGATGGCGTGGTCAAAGGTCACTGTACGTCATTTTCCAAACCAGGTGGCATGGTCAAAGGTCACTGTATGTCATTGTTTTCTAGACCAGGTGGCATGGTCAAAGGTCACTGTATGTCGTTTTCCAGACCAGGTGGCACTGTCAAGGGTCACTGTATGTCGTTTTCCGAACCAGGTGGCGTGGTCAAAGGGTCATAGTATGTTGCTGTTTTCCAAACCAGGTGGCAAGGTCAAGGGTCGTAGTATGTTGCTGTTTTCCAAACCAGGTGGTAGGGTCAAGGGTCACTGTATGTCGTTGTTTTCCAAACCAGGTGGCATGGTCAAACGTTACTGTATGTTGTTTTTTCCAAACCAGGTAGCATGGTCAAATGTCACTATGTTGTTTTCCAAACCAGGTGGCATGGTCATAGGTTGCTGTATGTTGTTTTCCAAACCAGGTGGCATGGTCAAAGGTGGTTGTATGTTGTTGTTTTCCAAACCAGGTGGCGTGATCAAAAGTCGCTGTATGTTGTTGCTTTCCAAACCAGGTGGCATGGTCAAAGGTCGCTGTATGTTGTGGTTTTCCAAACCAGGTGGCATGGTCAAAGGTCTCTGTATGTTGTTGTTTTCCAAACCAGGTGGCATGGTCAAAGGTCGCTGTATGTTGTTGTTTTCCAAACCAGGTGGCATGGTCAAAGGTCGCTGTATGTTGTTGTTTTCCAAACCAGGTGGCATGGTCAAAGGTCGCTGTATGTTGTTGTTTTTTCAAACCAGGTGGCATGGTCAAGGTCGCTGTATGTTGTTGTTTTCCAAACCAGGTGGCATGGTCAAACCAGGTTGCTGTGTATGATGTTGTTTTCAAACCAGGTGGCATGGTCAAAGGTCGCTGTATGTTGTTGTTTTCCAAACCAGGTGGCATGGTCAAAGGTTGTTGTATGTTGTTGTTTTCCAAACCAGGTGGTGTGATCAAAAGTCGCTGTGTGTTGTTGCTTTCCAAACCAGGTGGCATGGTCAAAGGTTGCTGTATGTTGTTGTTTTCCAAACCAGGTGGCATGGTCAAAGGTTGTGTATGTTGTTGTTTTTCCAAACCAGGTGGCATGGTCAAAGGTTGCTGTATGTTGTTGTTTTCCAAACCAGGTGGCATGGTCAAAGGTTGCTGTATGTTGTTGTTTTCCAAACCAGGTGGCATGGTCAAAGGTCGCTGTATGTTGTTGTTTTCCAAACCAGGTGGCATGGTCAAAGGTCTGTATGTATGTTGTTGTTTGTTGTTGTTTTCAAACCAGGTGGCATGGTCAAAGGTTGCTGTATGTTGTTTTCCAAACCAGGTGGCATGGTCAAAGGTTGCTGGTATGTTGTTGTTTTCAAACCAGGTGGCATGGTCAAAGGTTGCTGCATGTTGTTGTTTTTCAAACCAGGTGGCATGGTCAAAGGTTGCTGTATGGTGTTGTTTTCCAAACCAGGTGGCATGGTCAAAGGTCGCTGTATGTTGTTGTTTTCCAAACCAGGTGGCATGGTCAAAGGTTGTTGTATGTTGTTTTCCAAACCAGGTGGTGTGATCAAAAGTCGCTGAGTGTTGTTGCTTTCCAAACCAGTTGGCATGGTCAAAGGTCGCTGTATGTTGTTGTTTTCCAAACCAGGTGGCATGGTCAAAGGTTGCTGTATGTTGTTGTTTTCCAAACCAGGTGGCATGGTCAAAGGTTGCTGTATGTTGTTGTTTTCCAAACCAGGTGGCATGGTCAAAGGTGGTTGTATGTTGTTGTGTTCCAAACCAGGTGGCATGATCAAAGGTCGTTGTATGTTGTTGTTTTCCAAACCAGGTGGCATGGTCAAAGGTTGCTGTATGTTGTTGTTTTCCAAACCAGGTGGCATGGTCAAACGCGCTGTATGTTGTTGTTTTCAAACCAGGTGGCATGGTCAAAGGTCGCTGCTGTTGTTGTTTTCCAAACCAGGTGGCATGGTCAAAGGTTGCTGTATGTTGTTGTTTTCCAAACCAGGTGGCATGGTCAAAGGTCGCTGTTGTTGTTGTTTTCCAAACCAGGTGGCATGGTCAAAGGTCGCTGTATGTTGTTGTTTTCCAAACCAGGTGGCATGGTCAAAGGTCGCTGTATGTTGTTGTTTTCCAAACCAGGTGGCATGGTCAAAGGTTGTCGTTGTTTTCCAAACCAGGTGGTGTGATCAAAAGTCGCTGTGTGTTGCTGCTTTCCAAACCAGGTGGCATGGTCAAAGGTCGCTGTATGTTGTTGTTTTCCTAACCAGGTGGCATGGTCAAACCTGTATGTTGTTGCTTTCCAAACCAGGTGGCATGGTCAAAGGTTGCTGTATGTTGTTGCTTTCCAAACCAGGTGGCATGGTCAAAGGTCGCTGTATGTTGTTGCTTTCCAAACCAGGTGGCATGGTCAAAGGTTGCTGTATGTTGTTGCTTTCCAAACCAGGTGGCATGGTCAAAGGTCGCTGTATGTTGTTGCTTTCCAAACCAGGTGGCATGGTCAAAGGTTGCTGTATGTTGTTGCTTTCCAAACC
The DNA here is from genome assembly GCF_040412425.1 of Macrobrachium rosenbergii. Classification (NCBI taxonomy): domain Eukaryota; kingdom Metazoa; phylum Arthropoda; class Malacostraca; order Decapoda; family Palaemonidae; genus Macrobrachium; species Macrobrachium rosenbergii. Next base: position 70,843,356 of record NC_089745.1, read on the forward strand.
AGGTGGCATGGTCAAAGGTCGCTGTATGTTGTTGTTTTCCAAACCAGGTGGCATGGTCAAAGGTCGCTGTATGTTGTTGTTTTCCAAACCAGGTGGCATGGTCAAAGGTTGTTGTTGTTTTCCAAACCAGGTGGTGTGATCAAAAGTCGCTGTGTGTTGTTGCTTTCCAAACCAGGTGGCATGGTCAAAGGTTGCTGTAGTTGTTGTTTTCCAAACCAGGTGGCATGGTCAAAGGTTGCTGTATGTTGTTGTTTTCCAAACCAGGTGGCATGGTCAAAGGTCGCTGTATGTTGTTGTTTTCCAAACCAGGTGGCATGGTCAAAGGTCGCTGTATGTTGTTGTTTTCCAAACCAGGTGGCATGGTCAAAGGTTGCTGTATGTTGTTTTCCAAACCAGGTGGCATGGTCAAAGGTCTCTGTATGTTGTTGTTTTCCAAACCAGGTGGCATGGTCAAAGGTTGCTGTATGGTGTTGTTTTCCAAACCAGGTGGCATGGTCAAAGGTTGCTGTATGTTGTTGTTTTCCAAACCAGGGGGCATGGTCAAAGGTTGCTGTATGTTGTTGTTTTCCAAACCAGGTGGCATGGTCAAAGGTTGCTGTATGTTGTTGTTTTCCAAACCAGGTGGCATGGTCATAGGTCAGGTGGCATGGTCATAGGTCGCTGTATGTTGTTGTTTTCCAAACCAGGTGGCATGGTCAAAGGTTGTTGTATGTTGTTTTCCAAACCAGGTGGTGTGATCAAAAGTCGCTGAGTGTTGTTGCTTTCCAAACCAGGTGGCATGGTCAAAGGTCGCTGTATGTTGTTGTTTTCCAAACCAGGTGGCATGGTCAAAGGTTGCTGTATGTTGTTGTTTTCCAAACCAGGTGGCATGGTCAAAGGTTGCTGTATGTTGTTGTTTTCCAAACCAGGTGACATGGGCAAAGGTGGTTGTATGTTGTTGTGTTCCAAACCAGGTGGCATGATCAAAGGTCGTATGTTGTTGTTTTCCAAACCAGGTGGCATGGTCAAAGGTTGCTGTATGTTGTTGTTTTCCAAACCAGGTGGCATGGTCAAAGGTCGCTGTATGTTGTTGTTTTCCAAATCAGGTGGCATGGTCAAAGGTCGCTGTATGTTGTTGTTTTCCAAACCAGGTGGCATGGTCAAAGGTTGCTGTATGTTGTTGTTTTCCAAACCAGGTGGCATGGTCAAAGGTCGCTGTATGTTGTTGTTTTCCAAACCAGGTGGCATGGTCAAAGGTTGTCGTTGTTTTCCAAACCAGGTGGTGTGATCAAAAGTCGCTGTGTGTTGTTGCTTTCCAAACCAGGTGGCATGGTCAAAGGTCGCTGTATGTTGTTGTTTTCCAAACCAGGTGGCATGGTCAAAGGTTGCTGTATGTTGTTGCTTTCCAAACCAGGTGGCATGGTCAAAGGTTGCTGTATGTTGTTGCTTTCCAAACCAGGTGGCATGGTCAAAGGTTGCTGAATGTTGTTGCTTTCCAAACCAGGTGGCATGGTCAAAGGTTGCTGTATGTTGTTGCTTTCCAAACCAGGTGGCATGGTCAAAGGTCGCTGTATGTTGTTGCTTTCCAAACCAGGTGGCATGGTCAAAGGTTGCTGTATGTTGTTGCTTTCCAAACCAGGTGGCAGGTGGTCGCTGTATGTTGTTGTTTTCCAAACCAGGTGGCATGGTCAAAGGTCGCTGTATGTTGTTGTTTTCCAAACCAGGTGGCATGGTCAAAGGTTGCTGTATGTTGTTGTTTTCCAAACCAGGTGGTGTGATCAAAAGTCGCTGTGTGTTGTTGCTTTCCAAACCAGGTGGCATGGTCAAAGGTCCAGTTGTTGCTTTCCAAACCAGGTGGCATGGTCAAAGGTTGCTGTATGTTGTTGTTTTCCAAACCAGGTGGCATGGTCAAAGGTCGCTGTATGTTGTTGTTTTCCAAACCAGGTGGCATGGTCAAAGGTTGCTGTATGTTGTTTTCCAAACCAGGTGGCATGGTCAAAGGTTGTTGTATGTTGTTGTTTTCCAAACCAGGTGGCATGGTCAAAGGTTGCTGTATGTTGTTTTCCAAACCAGGTGGCATGGTCAAAGGTCGCTGTATGTTGTTGTTTTCCAAACCAGGTGGCATGGTCAAAGGTTGCTGTATGTTGTTTTCCAAACCAGGTGGCATGGTCAAAGGTCGCTGTATGTTGTTGTTTTTCCAAACCAGGTGGCATGGTCAAAGGTTGCTGTATGTTGTTTTTCCAAACCAGGTGGCATGGTCAAAGGTTGCTGTATGTTGTTGTTTTCCAAACCAGGTGGCATGGTCAAAGGTTGCTGTATGTTGTTTTCCAAACCAGGTGGCATGGTCAAAGGTTGCTGTATGTTGTTTTCCAAACCAGGTGGCATGGTCAAAGGTTGCTGTATGTTGTTGTTTTCCAAACCAGGTGGCATGGTCAAAGGTTGCTGTATGTTGTTGTTTTCCAAACCAGGTGGCATGGTCAAAGGTCGCTGTATGTTGTTGTTTTCCAAACCAGGTGGTGTGATCAAAAGTCGCTGTGTGTTGTTGCTTTCCAAACCAGGTGGCATGGTCAAAGGTCGCTGTATGTTGTTGTTTTCCAAACCAGGTGGTGTGATCAAAAGTCGTTGTGTGTTGTTGCTTTCCAAATCAGGTGGCATGGTCAAAGGTCACTGTATGTTGTTGTTTTCCAAACCAGGTGGCATGGTCAAAGGTTGCTGTATGTTGTTGTTTTCCAAACCAGGTGGCATGGTCTAAGGTCGCTGTGTGTTATTGTTTTCCAAACCAGGTGGCATGGTCAAAGGTCGCTGTATGTCGCTGTTTTCCAAACCAGGTGGCAAGGTCAAAGGTCACTGTACGACGTCGTTTTCAAACCAGGCAGCTGTTATAATCCCACAGCTGACAAAGTACTTATCAGTTATAATTCCTCTTGGGTGTAAAGTTATACTCGAGGCATTGTACATTGGGTTAAACCACATTTGTGGCTCTATTTGTGAATATAAAAAATGTCTCTGTTACATACAGACATACATCTGTGAAAGTAAAAGATTTAAGCCCATTGCAGCAGTGGAGTCATGCCCCTAAAGGACTGTTTTAGAGACAGACATTTTTCACCAAGAGGACAGTTACATGCGGCTTGTGGGTACTGAAGCGGTTAGCATCACACTGCTGCCCCTACACTGAATATCTAGGTCTCTTCAGACTATGCTCTCCCCTCCAACAGAAGAAAATACCCCTTCCAAACATCAGAACTCACCAGATCTGAGTAGCCTGTCTTGTAAAGCTGCATAAAAAAATAACCCTAATCTGTGATATTTGTCGGTTAATTTTTACTTCTATTTGATTATATATTTACTTTAATCTTTGTTGTCTGACTGTTCTCATCTTTAATAACAAAAATGCCCTCTCAATTTATCGATTTCTCAACACTTTAGAAATGCTTGTCATTCCTAAGCATAGATCCAAATGAAGAAAGAAATGTTGATATTCTGATGTTGGGTACCTTTCTTCGTGGCCAGGTAGTTTGTGTCACCTTGTACGAGTATGAGACCTTGGATGCGAGCGCAAATCTGGCCCGGACATCAGAGTATCATCATTAATTTCTTCATTTGTATCTGGGCTTGGTAGTAACAGGCGTTTCGAAAGTTTGAAGATATCGAGAAGTTATGACGTAACTGTGGTTATTAAAATTTCATACGTGTCTGGTAAAAAGTGACCAGTAGATTCTAAATTACACACGGACACAGCCACACACACATATATATATAATATATATATATATATATATATATATATATATATATATATATATATATATATATATATATATATATATATATATATATATATATAATTTCTCTGTTCTTTTGCTTTCACGATTGTTTGGTTTACTTGAAAAGGCTAGTTACGCGTAAGAGTACGAGCCTGTCCTAGTATAAAGTCAGCCTGTACAACACGAAGCTTACCCACATTCTGTATTCCCTGAGTCTCGGCATTGACATAATGCGGCCTTCGGCCATCACGGGCTTTTTTGTTTTTGCGCGGCTTATAAATCAAACCGGGACCCTGTAAGTGTAGTTAGGATACCAGAGGTAATTCAACCCTTAGGAACGCAGGTGGGCACCTGCCCCTTACCCGGTACCACCCCCTCTCTTTTCTGTCCTATTCTAGCGTTCCCGTTAACTGTACCCTGGTTACTAAAGCTATAAGGCCATCGGCAGTTCCATACAATGGTTACTGATTTGACCAAGACTGAATGAAATTGAACCGTATTATTTGACTTGCGTCATGTTGTACTGTAATACCTTCAGTTAGTCTGTAATGAACTGGTACCTTCTCCCCACTCACCTAGTCATGTTTATTCAAGATATATTACGTCAGGCTAAGCTACGTGATATGCATTTCTATACGCTTGTTGAACAAAAATGCAGGCTTTTTTTGCCTGTGCCTGAGCAATATACTAATAGATGTTGCATTTCATCTGAGTGTTTGCCGTGTATATATGGACCTATCCATCTATGTGTATGTATATAGGGGATTCATAGCCACGATTAATCAGTTTAGTGTGGTGGATGTGACAGTGAGCTGTCTTTATTTTCTCTAGTACAACCCTCTGTCTGGGAAAACGGCTTAATTGTTAGAAAAAAACAAAAAACTACAGTGCGTCTTCCCTTCTTATCACCAATCATGCAGTCTGAGCATGTAGCAAGATATGATACGTAATCGCAGTCGGTCAGTGGTTATCTTTTAGTTTAATTTAAACGTGTATATAACTCCCAATATGTCCCTTTTCCTTAATGGTAGAAGAAATTATCTATTATTACCGTAGTGCACTATGTATGTAGTGGCATTAATACGGAAAAATGGATTTTTCGTTGTCACCACATTGAATTCGCCTAGTTAAATCATGTCTTTTGATCACAATTGAAAGAGAACTAGTTGAGCGAAGTGACAAGTTTCATTATCGTTGTCGAGTGGGACATCAGTTACTGTTCAGTAACGTTTCAGCTATGCTGGTGAAAGGCTGATATAAGAGGCACCTAAAGAATCTGATAGGTAAGTTGGGCTAAGTGTGTGTTCGCGTGCTGCTTGTTTAAGCAGTGGGGCAGCCATATCGTATAGCAGTGACCAATTAAAATGTTATTCGTACTCATCGTTGTGTTATAGATTTTTCTAAGGCTAATGATAAAAGCGTGATTTGAAAGAAATAGAGTGCAACATTTTTGAGTGAAACTTATCAAGCTGAGATTATGTGGAAGGCAGCATTGGAAAAAAATTGCCATTTCTGTTGAACTGACAAATTTTTATGTGAATGCAAACAAAGGGCGGTTTCAATGGCCGAAACCGGCACTAGTGGCGATGGTGACATCTATGAAGTTTCTGAAGAGGACAGGTCCGACGATGAAGCGGAAGGGTCATGGATCATGCTCCCTTGGAACATGGCGCGGTCTCTCGTTGGACATCTCAGCTTCTCTTCTCTGGCCAACTTTGCCTCTGCTTATTACCAGGCAGCAGAAGACACTGTCACCTTTGGATATAATGTAAGATGAAGCCTTTTACTTTCTCCCTCCCTCTCTCTCTCTCTCTCTCTCTCTCTCTCTCTCTCTCTCTCTCTCTCTCTCTCTCTCTCTCTCTCTCTCTATATATATATATATATATATATATATATATATATATATATATATATATATATGTATGTATATTATATATACATATATGAAAATAATTATATATGTGTGTATATGTATGTGTATGTATATATATATATATATATATATATATATATATATATATATATATATCTATATATATATATATATATATATATATATATGTGTATATATATATATAAATATATATATATATATATATATATATATATATATATATATATATATATATATATATATAATCATAAGATTTCTTAGTGGCAAAATAGCATATTTTCTGCGATCATACTGACAATGTATTGATACCACGCGAATGGCAAATGAGCTGGGCTTGTTTGTGACATCACCTGATGTAGTAAATGTAAACATTTTTCGGCTTTAATGAATATCATTTATTCATTTAATGTATTAGCAGTTTGTTTTTACAATTAATGCCGTGATCATTTCTGGCAACATCAACTGCCCTAGAATGACTTCCAAGACACTACTCTTGTACAATATGTATAGGTTTCCGAACACAAAAAATCAGTCCAGTTTTACTAATTTATAGTTAAACTTTTGAAATGTTGATTATATTTCTTGCAAAAGATATGGACTATATTATAAATACACATACATATCGTATATATACATATATATATATATATATATATATATATATATAATTTATATATATATATATATATATATAATTTATATATATATATATATATATATATATATATATATATATATATATATATATATATATATATATATATATATATATATATATATATATATATATATTTATATATATATATATATATATATATATATATACAGTCTGTGTGTGTGTGGGGAGAGAGAGAGAGAGAATATGGCCATGTATAATCTGTTTATAATTTGTAAATCACGTTTTCTTGATGAAAGTTTGTGCATATATATATATGTATATATATGCATATATATTTACAGTATGTATATATATGCATACATATTTACAGCATATATATATATATATATATATAATATATATATATATATATATATATATATATATATATATCAAAATAAAAATAAAAGTAGAGAACGTGCGTGTGGGGGTAATGTATGCTAGAGGTGAATTCGAACAGTAAGGTTAATGTGATGTCTTGGAAAATCGTGATGACTTTTGAGTGTTGTATTCTGCTAATATCTTTATTTCCTTTCCAGAGGCTTATGAAATAGATTGTAGGGAAGTTTTAATATTTTTAGACGAATATTGAAATCTGTACCGTTGTTATGAATAAGCCAAGGTTTCACGGATCAGTAATTGATTACTTCATATAAGTAGATTAGTAACTTATAACTGTAATAGCACATCCAAAGTGCTCACTTTTCACAGACAAAAAAAAATGATCTTGTTAATTATGGTGTGAGAAAATTGACAAGATGCAATGGACAGTCCATCATTTAGTAGTCCTTATCTGATGTATAAAAAAGAATGTTAAAAGACACCTGTCTGTATACATAATAGACGGGTGGAGTTAAGTTTTAATTGCACTCAGTACTATAATGATCATTGTATTATTTCTTGTTGCCAACTCGAAGCGCTGAATTAAACGTGACGCCCACCTTTAATTGACTTTCTTATTCAGTTTGTTTTTAGTGTTGGGATAAATTTGCCAGATTGTTTTGGAAGATGCAGTTAATAAGGAATCCCCTGGAAGAGCTTGAACTAAAGCGTGAGGATTGGTTGGGTATTCGGGAAATCCAAAGTGTAGACCTCTCTGTCAATTTCGAGGGCTTTGGTTATACACTGAGGGTGCGTCCGCACGTCAAAAATACCCCGGCGACTTTTCTCTCCGTCATCGCAAACAGTTTGAAAGTAAGTCAACAACAGTATGAAACACTGGTTAGAACTATCTATGAGTCATTAACTTCACAAGAAGTCAGTGTTATATACCACCTACGTTTGTTGACGACATGAATGTACCGTAGTGTGGACGCACCCGAAGTGGCCTGCTGGTGGTGAGAAGAATGGTGAGCGTGCGAGTTTGTGATTGAGTTGCTTTCTCAGTCCAGCTGCTTTTCGTTCTGGCTCGCCAAGAAAGAGTGGGGAAGCGTGAGACATATCTCACCAAACTGAGTGTTAATATATATTCCTGAAAAGGGTGGATGCTTTGGAACATTTGTTTCAGTTGAGCGTGGTTTATAAATGTGACCATGATCATTTTAATTATTTTAGAAGATCATGTATTTTGTCTTTTGAATCGTCTTTGTACAGTATATTCATGCCATATTTTCTGTAATCACATTGTCGATGGCTTTTTAAATCTTTTTGTTAGCATTTACAGTCTAATATTATATGACACAATCCAAACTGAATCCCTTCCTTCCTTGTCTGCGTCATCAGGTCTCAGCCAACGACACCCTAACGAGCGTAGCAGCGAGGTTCGACACGACGCCATCAGAGCTGACCAAGTTGAACCGCCTCAACACGCGCTTCCTTTTTCCTGGTCAAGTTTTAGCTGTACCGGACAAATCGGCCATCAACGATGAGAAAACCGCCCCCGATAGTGCCCAAGAAGAGAGCAATGGACAAGGTAAGGAAGTTACCATAGTTTTAACGGTAAACTGGCATCTCAGTTCAAGCTATGTGATGACTGCCTAGGGTGGTCAGTTTATATAAAGAATTTCTATTTTGGTCATCACCCGTAAAGACGCAAACCTACCTTTTACACATCCCTTGTTTCTTTTTAAAAATGCATTAAAATGAAAATTTACAACTTAACAAGTTACCGAACGTTAATGTGAATAAAAAAAAATAGCCATTTCAGGAATATATAAAATAATATTAGCTTCATGCCATAAGTAAGAAGGAAGCTTAAAATACATGAACATAAATGTTTCAGTATACACTTAGTATGTGGGATAGGTTATTTTATTTTATTTTTTTTTTTTTTGTGAATGCCTCCTGATTTGGGTTTCAATAATTAGTGTTGAAAACTCCAGAGGGGCATTAAGCCAATTAATTTCATAAACAGATACCGCACAGCTGTTTCGTTATTACTTTGTAGCATGTTCCGGGGTAATACTACAGTTTGGTGTCGGATGAACCTGGTTCTTGCTCACGCGAGCAGCAAATAAGTGTTGTTGTTGTCGTTGTTTGCCGCGTGCTATTACGGGCTCTTGTGGTCGTCCGAGCAGTCCCATGGAAAATACAGTTTGGTTAAGTGGTTCAGACCATCAAGGACCTTGGTTCATCAAGGTCCAAAGAAAAGGCATGGTCTGGAGTGACGCTTGGAAAAGCGAGCCCGTCATCTTGGGTTCACTTACGCACAGGATACTAAATTCTACAAGAGATTGATCATTAAAAGGTCTGTTTTTTCACAGTCACCATTGAAAATGTTTTTTTACTTATGATAATGTTTTAATATCTTAGCATACATGTGTGAAGAAACATTGGTCGTTTACAGGATCCTCAAAAACCTTACAATTCCGTCCCAACGTGAAATACGCTTTCTTCAAATTCCATTTGAATAGGGAACATATTCCCAAAGTTCATCTCCCAGTATCATTTAAAAAGAGAGAGAGAGAGAGGTTATCTTTAGTTACTTCTGTTAGCTCCACCCCTCCCATAACTGTCAACGAGATTAATCTTTCATACAAGTGAGAGAGAGAATTTTAGAGATGAGTTATTATTGATTTTTTGGGAACGTGATTATCTTAACGAAAGATAAGGTAAGGTTAATGTACACTATGCCTGTCGAAAGTTCAAAGTGTACCCTTTAATACAAAATGAAGCTTTCAGACAGCCTCTCATTTTTTTTCATTTTTGTTCTGTTTCCATAACTAAATACTAGTAAATTCAGGATACTTGAAGATTAATTTTTTTTTTTTACAAACTCAGAGAGTTGTTTGACTACTTGGTAAATAAACGTAGCCAGCAAAATGTTAAACAACATTGAAAGAACATACAATTATGATAACATATCCTAACATCACTGTTTTCCATCTACATTACGTTTGAATTTTTTCTCTCTTTTTTTTAGCATTCTTACGAGATTACTCAATACTTCTGTTCGGAGAACGCATTCTCAAGGGAAAAAAATTCTCAAAGGAGAAGTAATTTATCATGTCCCTTGATAAATTGTGAAGGGCCAACTGCCTTTTGTCCTGTCTCCCATGATGGGAATAGAATCGGTTCTTTCCAAAGTAACTAATAGTGAGGGAATTTCTTAGCAATAAAGGTGCCATGGATGACCTTCCATTGTCGTGGCCTCTTGTGAGTGTTGTGTGCATTCATCGACTTTCTATTGGTCCGTTTGAATATCGGAACTCGAACAAAATAAGAATGATTGCCTTCATCGAAGGTAGAGAGAGAATGGCGCGGCTGAAAGGCCCAGTTCATGAAAGACTCGCGGGATTGTTTTGTGCCCTGGGGTAATACATTGAGCCTTGTGGTGAAGTTCTTTCACTGGACTTTTTATACGTTGTTCTTTTCTCCCATTAAGGAAATATCTTTTAGATTCGACTGAAAATTCTTAGATGGGAAGTGTACCCATTGCTGTTGAAGCTCTCTTTCATCGGCGAAGCGACGAAAACATTTTCTTCCACGACTGTGACTTCCGAACACAGCGCATTGATATCTGCAGCCCTTCTGTTCGCTAGAAAGAGATGAAAACTGGATCATGTCCTCAGCACCTGACAGACAGGTACTGACTGACTGGACTTCTGGACCTTACTTTAGAATAAGCTGACCTTATACCAACATGCCGTTGTCCAAAATGGGTTAAGGTGTTGAATGAAATAAATGGCCTGTTGTGAACCTCTGGACCTTGGCCTATCAACCGAGGCATTAAGATTTGATTGGTGGATGTATTGGATGAATGTTGTCTTACGGCACCTCTGGCTGTTGTCCCCCAAAAGGCGTCTTGCAAGTGTGAAAAGGTTAGAAGGGAGCAAGAGACCTGGTATGGATCTTTCAACTGTCATCTCATCGGAGTCCTTGTAATATCATCACTACCTGAAGGAGAAGTACGAGGATGATTTCGATGAATTTTGAGTCTTGAAATAGATTTTCCTACAAGTATGGATTCTCTTTAGTCAAGTTTTCTATTGTTTTCCAGCACGGATAAGGGATGGAAAGGCTGGGAAGGAAAGAGTGACATTGAGGTGAAAGGAAGGCCGCCTGTATTCTCGATGTATTCGTATTGAATACAGATAGTGGCAATTAGACTTTGATCTATAAAATGGCTGAATTCATTCAGCCAATTATTTAGTGGATAAACTTCAAATAAAAGGGGAATGGAAACGGGATGTTGCTTGTTCGCCGCATGCTTAATGAAACCGATCATTGCTTTTGTTGGAAATTGGTTTTGGAAAGCGGAATCAAAGAGGATGGTTCCAATTAAATGAACTGTAAATGGTCATAAAGAATTAAAATTGGAACTCTAATGTTCATAAGTTTATTTGACGTGGGCTGGTACCAGCAAAGACACTTACCTCAGCGAGCACCCCTGAATAGCCTTCGTTTGGCAGTTGAGACTGGCGTTTTTTTACTCATTTCCAGAGAGAACGTAGGGCAGCTTATCTACCCCTTTCATTGAGAGGGTTGTTTCCTAATAAAAATTTTCAGAGAATTCTTGACCGTATATCGGACTTAAACCCCAGTTTATTTGATTCTTCACAAAGTGGAGTAGAATGCAAATGATCGTTTTGGAAATTTTGTGCAGTGCCACTTTTGTTAGTGAACGACTTCGTGCCTTTGTTTCCTTGTCTTTGCTGTGTGAGAACAGTGTCGAGCTGACCGAATGACAAACATCGTTAGGTGAGCGAGAGTTCCGTGGACTGACGCTGGTAGAAGCATGGCTGAAATGACGATTGTAAACGTGTCTGTAATATTAACCACGAGTCCTGTAGACTGCATCATATTGTAGGGTAGGCGTTAGTCGCCCGCTTACGTGAGCAGAAACCTTAACTGTGTGCCTGACTATTCTGATTCGGTTTGTAACTGACGTTTCCTTCTTTTATACAACAGCTCTTGTTGACACCTAATTTCCTCTTCTGTTTGAAAGGTAGTTATAAATATTTAAAGAATAGAAGGAAAATTCTTTTGCATTCAAGGTTACATGAATTTTGTTGTGGATTCCTAAAAATATTACTGTTTGAGCAGGTTTCAGAATTTGTTTAGGAAGACGCCTGCACATGAGCGCGCTATCCTCGAGGAGTTATTTTCGTTTAGAGGACTTGCGCAATATTGTGCGTAAGATCGGCACCCTCAGATTTCCCATTATGCATACAGTTGAAAGATTAAATCCCAGTTAGCATATGCATACCCTCGCACTTAGCTAGGGGACAGGCTCAGTGGGCGCCGCTGCTGAGACGTACAGCGTCGTAGCTCCCGTGACCTTGCTAGCCCCTAGAAGTCCACCCAGGTATCAACAGGTACGAGCTTCTGCTGGAGTCATAAAAATGGCGTGAGGCAAGCAACATCATCCTAGAAAGACTTGCTGAGACAACCAGAGTGCTGGGCGCTTTTTGTGCCAAGCCACTCTTCCAAAGGGGAAACACTTTTATTCTCAGAAAACTCATATTCATTTATGTAGACATTTGCATATATTCATACAAACGAGAAGGCATGTTGACTTCGCTTTACCTTAGAAGCAACTTACACATTTTCACTTTACCGTGGATATTACATACACAGATTTTTGTGTGTTCTTCATTTTCACTTTACCCTTGATATTACACACACACATTTTTATGTGTGTTCTTAGCTTGGTCAGGTAGGAGCGCATATAGGTCTTTGTAAGTTATGCCAAGGTTTAGTGAAATCATATAAATGGGTTAATTGCGGCTAAATATGTTAAAAGTTCCATCTGTAAACTTGAAATCTCTCTCTCTCTCTCTCTCTCTCTCTCTCTCTCTCTCTCTCTCTCTCTCTCTCTCTCTCTCTATATATATATATATATATATATATATATATATATATATATATATATATATATATATATTATTTGTGTGTATATATGTATATATATATATATAATATATATATATATATATATATATATATATATTATTTGTGTGTGTATTTGTGCATATATACATAACTATATATATATATATATATATATATATATATATATATATATATATATATATATATATATATTTTGTGTACACACACACACAATTGCTATTGAAATAAATGGCATCGTTTGCAGATACTAACTTTTTATCAAGAATTTGAGTCAGTCTATATATACTTTTTTCTCTTCAGACAAGCTTCTCAAGAATAAGGAAAAATTATTCATGTTTCTTTCTTTTTGCTTATTTTAGTCGACGGACCGTTTACTCGCTCATCGACATCTTCAGGATTAAAATACCAATTGTCATACAAGGTTTTTATTACTACTTGCTGACTTTGTGACTACGCCTTAAATTTTAAACATGGCGTCTTTGCGGTGCTGAATTTCCATTAGTCGGTGGGCCTCATTGCCTTGCTGGTGTTCTGCGGGGCAGCAAGGGCATTCCTGGTGCTTCGTAGGACACGCTGTATTCCGTGGCTTGCAGAAAAGTGCGTGACTCCTGTCTTTGGCCGAAAGTTTTGATTTTCTTAGTTGTCTATAGTCGTGCCTTCCGAGGTGTTCTTTTTCCCGTGTCTCCCTCCGGATTTTCACGGATG
>NC_089745.1:70859152-70869152 GCF_040412425.1 Macrobrachium rosenbergii
ATTTTAGTGCATTAACTGCTGTTGTAATTTACGATCCATTGAAATGAATGAAGAAGCATTTGAGTATTTGGAAGGCTACCAATGAGACAGAAAGTACAGTACTGTGTACAGATTGGGGTCTCATACTTAAATTGTGAAACATTAGGAAAGGGGTACTCCTAGGAAGCGTGTTAGGTCCAGTCATATATATATATATATTTTTTTTTTTTTTACATAGACAACCAGTGTGTTAAATGTACTGCAGAGACATATGGTAAAGTTGAAGCTATTTGCGGACATAAATGTCATCAGTGATACAGATGCTCTTACCAATGTCAGGAAATGGATGACATTTAAGGAACGTAAACTAAATTGAAAGTGAGTTTATGTTGGTTGGGAAGAAAAGTGGCTTAAGAGATCAAGGTGAATTTGAATAACATTCAAGTCTTTAAAAGGTGTTCAGTTCTGCTTACTGATCAAGTCCATGACTTCACACCTCTGGATAGTAGTTGGTCTCTTTTTCGAGTCGGTAATATAATGCTGCATGGGTTATTGGACATCATTTTAATAATATTACCTCTGATAAAAAATATCATGAGTTCTGTTAAAAAAAACGTACGATTGTATCATTAACAGAGTGGACTTTCGAATCTCGATCACAATCTACCGAAGATACAACTTAAAAAGATGCAAAATTTGCTAGATAGAGCAGCAAGATTAGTAAAGGGTGTTGCACCTCGGGATAGGATTACCCTGTAATTGTCTTAGTTGCTCTGGCTGCTTAAAACGTAAGATATCAAGGCTGGATGTCCATGGATTGGAGTCGACGCATACCAAGCTACAGATGGTTTCAAGTTTATTGAGCCAAGATAACCTTCGAATGTTGGTTTTAGAGCTTTCAATTTGCAGCCACAGGATTTTACTGTAAGCTCCCACTTGAAATCAGGAGGACTGAAAATATCAAGTCTTTCAGGAAAAAGTAAAAACTTTATTTTGTGTATTATGACAGTGTGATTTGATAATTATTATGGAGTACGCTTTATTGCTGTTCGAATGCCTCTGCACTATTATGCATAGTGCAAATGAATTTGTGGTTTCCACACATCTTCTTCAGTAAAGTGGGGCCGGAAAAGAAGCCAACTGTAACCAAATATGCACTGTCTGTAAAGAACAACATTCCACATGAAAGTTTTAGATTTGTTTGTTTTCTGAACGATGAATCTGTTTTGGGTTGGTTATTTCTTTAATAGTGCGTTCATAAGGCCGCTGAGGTTGTAGCGGTAAGCAACTTGAGATAGCAGAAACCTGTTGAACAACCTCGTGACTTTCGAAGACTGGCTCTTCATCTCCTTTGCCCTTCCCCACTACCCTCTCATTCTTTCATCTTTGCAGTTCTGTCCTACGACGTCTTGCATCATCATCTCGCGGTCCCTCCCCAGTAGGACGCTTGAACTTAGAGCTGAGTTATCGTACGCAAAAACAGATAGTAACATCTGTGGCCAGTAGCGTTGCGGATGTAGTCTCCAATAACCCTGTTCGGTTCGATGCATCCTCTCACCCATTCTGATTTTGATTGTCAACGAGTGTGACTTGTCATGACAGTTTTGTTTGTAGCATGTCAACGAGTGTGACTTGTCATGATAGTTTTGTTTGCTGCTACAGTGGTTACTTGTTTAGCGTGTTTGTCAGCAAAATCATTAAAACTTTATTTGTCATTTTCATTTGGCATGAGTTACGATAGCAAATAGCTGTAATCCAGAAATAGCTTGTGAAGCTGTATCTCCGTACGACTGAGTTTGAAGAATGACAAATCCTAGCAGTGTCGTCTGGGGTGGATCCGTCTGGCATTCACCTAAGATTTCTGTTTCTGACGGTCGGCGCGTCATGCCTGGTAATCGTTTATCCGTCCAAATTCTGAACGGAGAAGAGGACGAGGACCCGCTCTTTACTAGCTGGGGAACTCCTGAACACTTAGCAGAGGGTGTCAAGAAGTTGGCCTGCAAACTCACTCAAAATTGCCGAGGTAGTTTCAGTAGAACTTAGGCAAAATTACTGAAGTTAAATATCATTAGAAGTAATGTATATTTTTTATGAAAGTTCAAAAAACTGTCTTATGCACTGAACAGTTTCTCGTCCTTTTTTCAGTTTTGGACATCCTCTCTGTTTGGTGGTAGTTAAAACAGTTCTGTTGATAATCCAGAAATTTTCTTAATTGGGCAAATAATCTGTAATTCTAGACAAAGTTTTTCAATATTTTTTTATACCGTATTGGTGAGCATGTTTGCTGGTTATTAGAGGCTACAAATTTCATAACTTTAATAATATAATAATTACAGAATTTTGTTATAAGTAAATTATAACAAAATAAAGATGGTGTCCGAAAGTATTGTTTTCGTAAAGTTCAATATATTCCATCGTTTTACTTTTATATTGCAAAGAATATTTGTCTGTCCAGAACAGTAAAAGTAAAACGATGGAATATATTGAACTTTACGAAAACAGTACTCTCGGGTACCAACTTTATTCAAACCCTACACCTAAATGTACTTATAACAAAATTCTGTCGTTAAATTATTAAGGTTAGGAAACTTGTAGCCTCTAATAAACAGAAAATATGCCCACCAATACATACATATACATATATATATATATATATATATATATATATATATATATATATATATATATATATATATATATATATATATATATATATATATATATATATATATATATATATATATATATATATATATATATATATACAGTAATCCGTCAATTATTAAAATTAATAGAATCAAGGCTTGTCGGTTAAAGTCAAATAAAAATATGGATGTCAAACAGTAACAGTGTATCCTACCCTTCCTCCCTCTACTGCAAACACTCAGTATAAATATAAGCAACAGCCATCACACTCGAAACAGGAAAACTTCATGCCAAAGGCAATTAACTACAGTCTTCCGTGCAGTCTTAACATCGCTAGGGTGGGGTGAATAAGGAATTCGTGTTGCGGCAAACGTCTCATTGTCATGATTAAAAGTTTTGACTTGTTAGATCGTGCTCAAATGAAAATTTTCGAAAAAATATGTAGGCCTATTCTTTTAAATGTAATAATGAAAACATATTTGACTTTATTTTCAATACAAACCTAATTTATTTTCATGAAAACCAAGAGATTTGGCATAATTTTTTGGCCGCTGCTGCCGAACCTCAGTTTCACTGACAAGTGCTCAACCAGGTTATTTAAATGGCCAGCTCAATCAAAACCAACAATATTTGTCACCTGAAGCATGGACAGTCAGGGTGGAAACAGATCTTCCTACTACCAGCATCTTCACTCTTAGACAAGGAAATTGTTTATCACGTATATAAATTTTTAATTTTAGAGAAACAGTAAGGCGAGTCCTGTAACTAATATTAAATGGTATGATGAATGATTTATAATACCTGCAGAAGACATAAAATACAATCATATAAACAATACCTGCTAAAATGGAATGTGGACAATAATCAAATGGTTTGAAAAGATATTCTTGCCGAACCACCCAAACAAATCCAAAGAGTTTTAGTGCATTAGACACGTTATATTATTATTATAAGATCCATGAATATTATTTCCAAAAAGCAACAACAAAAGAAAAATCCACAGACACATTCAAAACATACTCAACGCTGTTTCTTTGTAAAATAAAGTAGGGTAAATGACAGATCTCAGGAAAAACCATAAACAAGGGATAAACCTCAAGGGTGAGATTTAAAAGGATAAAAAGATCTGGCAATGCTGTGTTCTTTTCCTGGCCACACCCTAGCGATCTTAGCTTTCGAAAGACTATAGTTTATTTTCCCATATTTGTAAAAAAAAAAAAAAAAAAAATATGCTGTATAATTACGCTTTTAAAAAAAGTATGCCCCATTTTTGCTTTTGTGTGTAACACAATATGGTAGGTGTACTACAGAATAAACACGGGTATCACTTTCTTTTTCCTATTTTGTCTAAACCCGTTAAACATAACAGTATAATATAACGCTTTAAAGTACATGGCACATAGAAAAAATTTTTCTCTCGAACAAAACTCACAGTATGGTAGGTGTACTGCAATATACTACCGAATAAACACGAGTATCACCTTTTTTTTCATTTTGCCAAAACCCATTAAACATAACACTACAGTATACCACTTTGAGACACATTGTACCCAAAAAAGTGAACCCATTTTTTTCCATAGTACATAACAATGCAGTAGATTTGCCATGTACAGTACACTACCGAAATAACTCGGGCATTAATACATCTAACACACAAAAAAAGCAAACCTACAAACATTCATTCTTTACATAGGTAAAACAATATGAAAATAAAACCAAACTTTTTCTCTTGTCACCTACCTGTGTGTGCTGCCCTAGTGCTTAAGATGGCTGAACTTTATAAAACTGAGGGGATTAACTAGTCCTCCACCAACTTGAATTTGTTGTAAAGACTGGCATATGCTTCTCCCTTGTGCCTCCTTTGACTTCTGAGAGACAGTGAGTAGTGAAGTGGTTGGAAGAGTATCATGAAGGCTGCAGAAGTGTTCGCGTGTATTTCCAAGCTAAATGACTGAGTTACCGAAAAAGTGGAGGACGATGGGCTTGGGTACATGGGAGTTCAGGATCTGAAGAAGCTGTCAAGAGTACAAGGATGATACGAATGACAATTCCGCTTCACAATGATATTTTGCCAAATTCCTTGAACTTCTGTAGCCAAGTCCAAGGCCCTGGGGATGTCATTAGGGTCGATGTTGGGGTTCTCCGTGATCTTGAAAAACATATCGCGGACCACGTGCATGTGCTTATATGAAGGCGCTCATTGTGCAACAGCCTTGACGTCGTCGTCGTCGTCGTCTTCGGGGGCTTCCTCATCATCAGCAGCAACTGCAGCAGCTGTCTTGCTGTCAGACAAAAGTTGGAAAAGACAGTTACCACCATCATCATCCAGCCACTCCCTTATGTGGACCTCAGGAACGTCGTCACCTCCACTTGCTATTTGGGCACAGAAGTTATCGATATCAAACCCCTGAAAGTCCAGGTGTGGTTTAGGGGTCTCAATACTGACGTCCTTCTAAGCATCCGCGAAGTTGTAGATGGCATACTTCAGCGAATACCTGCAAAGATTCTCCAGTGTCCACTTCCCCCATGTACCCAAGACTTGCTCCTTCTCCTCTTCGTCCTCAAACATTACCATTACCACCTCCAGGAACTTACTTCAACATAGCCATTTCATTGCTACAGTAACACTTTGGTCCATTGGTTGAATGAGTGCAGTCGAATTAGAAAGCAAATAAAGAACCCTTCGTCACCAACCAACTGGGTTGCATTAAGATGCACAGGCACATTGTCCATGAGAAGCAAATCCTTCACCTGATGTCTAGCAGTGCCAGTCCTGTGCATGACAATGTACAACCTCCTTACAAAAGTGATTATGGAACCAATCTGTTGTACCTAATGATACCAAATCACTGGGAGCCTATCCATCAACCCACACGGGGAAAGTTGTTGCTTTACATGTCCCACTACCACTAGTTTGCAATGATGGCTACCAGTAGCATTGCACATAACAAAGCAGACACACATTGCTTGGAAAGCTTTCGACCAGGTAAATTCTTATCATCCTCCTCAGCCAAGGTGCAAGTGGGTATGGAGTGATAGAATAGAGCAGATTTGTCAGCATTGTAGATTTGCTGTATAATGTTTTCTTTATGAAGTCTTGCAATGTATGGCAATTCTTAGTTCCATCCTTGGAAGCATCCAAAGCTCCACCATCAGTCGTCTTAAAGATTTCATGTCGAATCTTGAACCAAAACGGCCAACCTTCAAACCCCTTTAAAGGTCAAGGTCAACTGGTCCTTGTCCCCATGATGGCCTTTTACCATAACTCAGCAGACCTTACTCCTGGACATCTTCCCGAAGTCCATCACACACTTCTTCAGCTTGCCCTGGAAAGTCTTGATATCGGGAAAGGTTGACAGTGCAACGCCATACTCTTCCATGATATGTGCCATAAAACATCCTGTTTCGAATCTCCCAACGATTTCAAGCTGCTTCTGCAGTCAACACCTTCCTTGCCCTTTTAGGAGGAGGTGGGGCCATACACAGCGCACACAGCACAATGCACAGGAATAGCAAGACCTGCACTGCTGTGGACACAGCAAAGAAAGCCATATGTGTTCAGGGTAAAGCGGACACTCATGAACAATTCATACCAGCAACTAATCACTCATGACTGTACAAAGAGGGAAAACCCTCTTTGTTACTGAGTACATAGGTACTTTCTGGATGCAGCCAATCAGAGAAAGATAAGTTTATGATGACAAGTCTATCAGTCATTAAAAAGCAAAAAATCACAATAACATTTAATGATGTACAGTATACATTTCTGCCACTAGCGGAAAAGCCTACAAAAAACCTAAGTGCTTTCCCACCCATGCACACTATTAACCATTCATTGTTGAACTGATGATGTGTCTGTATCAGCTAGTCAAAAGCAATAAAAACAAGTTAAAAATGCGCCGAAGTTTCTTTGGCTCAATCGAGTTTTCTGTACAGCCACAACAGCATACAATCAAGGCCACCATAAATAGATCTATCTATTGGTGGTCTCGGTATAATACTGTATCAACCACGGCACGGTGGTGGTCTATCCTATATCGTTGCCAGAAGCACGATTATGGCTAACTTTAACCTTAAATAAAATAAAAACTACTAAGGCTAGCGAGCTGCAATTTAGTATGTTTGATGATTGGAGGGTAGATGATCAACGTACCAATTGGCAGCCCTCTAGCCTCAGTAGTTTTGAAGATCTGAGGGTGGACAGAATAAAGTGCAGATGGACAGACAAATCTGGCACAATAGTTTTCTTTTACAGAAAACTAAAAGTGGCATATGATGATGTGTGACATAGTGCTTTTAAACCAGTAACAGTTGCAAAACCTTGCATTATTTCTGTCTCTTCCTCTTTTGCACATGAACAGACAAAGTCACATAAGAATAATGGTAGGTCGCCAGTTGAAAGTTTTGATCAATACAAGATTCTTCTTTATTGCACACAGATTATGACATTTCAAATAATAGATTACTGATTCAACTCACAATAAAGAAAATCAATGATAGAATTTAACAGCACAACAAAATACTTGTTCTTCTTGCAATAAGGAAATTAATGATAAAATTTAACAGCACAACACAGAGCCAGTGGCTTGGGTAATACAGATTTTGGTTCCCTTAGGAATTCAACTACAGTTACAGATTTCTTGTACACTGCACATTGATAAGCCTGCTGCAATAGGGCAGAATTCTCCAGGCAAGATGGATGTTCCAGAAAACGAGGATGAATGATATAACACATGTCTGGAAATAGAATGATCCAAGATAAAGCTTCATGGAAATGTGGTTTCTCTCAGTAGCAATTATAAGCACATGGGAGGAGTAACTTAATGTTTCACTTCGAGCAAGGGATGATTAATTCATGAAATTAACCCACACAAAGAAGCACTTGAACACCGGGTAATGGGATATCAATGAGTATTTACTGGGGAGAGAAATTATGAAATGAGCTGTAATGTCTTCCTTTAGACCTCACATAGCCGCTCGTGGCCAATGGTTTCCAGTTCACAGAAAGAGTGCCGTGGAGAAAAAGTAGCCTGGACGGGTGCATGGCACAGCGCTGAATTACAGCAGACTTCTGGACTGAGTAAGACTGAGAGCAGGCATAGGTCCTGGCCTGCTTATGTGACTGTCGATTTCACCTGAGGGTAGATGCTGTTTCTTTCCAACATTTGGGCATCAGCTCACTTATGTGAAGAACATGTAAGGACCAGTATCAGAGCTCACACAGTAGGAGGTAGATGAAAAAAGGGATTAAAATCTGGGAAGTCCGGTTTCCCTGGGGTCAAGCACTCCCAAGTGAATAATTTAATATCCTACCTGGACCTTATGTGAATGAAACACCTTAAAAGTACCCTTCCATACTTCTGTATGTGGGCCCTGTGTGCCTTCCCCTTAAAGCAGAGGACTTTGACTCTTACAGTGAGTAAGCAAAGATGGCAGTAGAAATCCGTAAGAGCTCCTCCTTTAAGCAGACAATCCACTCCCTTTCAGGCTTGAAATTCTGCACCAGAATGAGCTGCCAGGCTCAGTTACATTAATCCCTACCCTTTAATGGGTCTTGCCTGTGCAATGAAGATAACTAAGGTGATATACCTAACTTCTAGGAGGGGATGTTAGCACTCTAGCTTGCTTAAATTAAGTTCCCTAACACTAACTCAAAGGTGTCTGTGGGCATTTAACTAGCGGTCTCAGACGACAGTCAAAACGTATTCTTAGCAAGGTTTAAATTTACTGTTGCATATTGTCATGAACATGACAATGATCTAACTGCATGCAGTACTGTTACAAAGCACAAAGTTTCTTACTCTATGACATATGCAGAATATTTTAAAAGGATCATGCAGCATGAGGTGTTAATGAATGCAACATAATGTATGGGTGGCTAGGACGTATCCTTCAGCTTGCGGGGCGAGAGGGAAGTTCTGACTCTTTACATCTTACTTAATTTGGTAGTAGAACCTATGAGAGAGGTACCCAAACCACCTCCTGGATTTTAGGTGCTTGGTATATACTCTGCTAAAATGAGGCACTGAGCCAAGAGTGCCATAGGAGCTCAATGGCTCTAATATATAGGACAACATTTTATCACTACAAATTACAGATAATACAACTATTTTACAGGATCTTGTCTAGGATGTTAGTGCCTCTAAGGTGTGTTAGGATTTGTAAGTACTTCTCCTGCAGTGATGTTGTACAGGGATTTACTTGATCAGAGATCACCCAGGCTACATTCTCTGGGTGGGTGCCAAGATTAGTGTGTGATGGGAGGCACTGTGCCACATGGAACACAAGTGCCAAGGAGAGCTCGTGGCTGTAATAGGCTAATTGGGCCTTTTCCGGCCGTTTCTCTTCTTCTGGTTCCTCCAAGGTCTACCTGTGAGGGTCCTAGGAGGTGATGGGGACACTGACTAGGAAAGGCTCAGGAATGCCTACGGGAGCAAAGTCGGGGGCAATACCAGAGGCTACGGGACTGTGCGGTGTGAGCTTTAGACGATCCACTGTGTGGGCAGCCTGACCATCCTCATCGGTGGTAGGACCCTGTAAGTGACCATGGTATCAGCAGGGCCTGTAGGAAGACTCCCTCTGGCTGCTGTGACACCTGAAGCAGGGGCAGTAACAGCTTCCGCATCCTGGCAGGACAGTTTCTGGTTGACCAGAGAAGATATAATAGGAGGGTCTGCCAGAGGTTCATCCTCTGAGGACCAAGGTGATGAGGTAGAACGATTATTGGGTGTGAGAGGCTTGCAGTTGGCAAGGACCAACTCAAGTAAACTGGGGGGACCTCCCAAAGGAAGATCGGTGACTTGATCTGGCACTTGCACTGAGGCAGGGTCACACACAGGAATGACATTTGGTAACTGCTTGACGTTCATGGTTGATGGAAAATGGCACTGCTCAGGGCACCCAAGTGGCACTGGCAGGGATTTTACTGACGAGGAGCCCAGGGTTGCAGTGCCCCTGGATGACCTTGAGTTTGGCTGAGGCAGGAAGTCCTGCCCCAGGAGGAGGTCATAGCCTCCAGGAATGTCTCTGGTTATAGCAGGCATGCAAATTGCTTGGTGGGGCATCCCAACTAGTTTGTGGAGTCCCCCTTTGTTTTGCACATCTTATAGCAGTAGTGTGAAAATTCCTTTCATTAGGAGGGAGAAATTTTCTTTGTCAACTTCCTATTGCTTTGAGGGAGGAAGTTTCTGGTGGCCTTCCTTTAGTGAAGAGGGAGGAATTGGCCTTTGTGGATTGAAACGATCAGAGGGAGGCTCTGCATCAGCTCTCCCTTTAGATTTGTATGCCACTTGTACTGGCACTGTGAGTGCCCCTTCCGTTTGCAAGGTGGGCATACTGGAGGTGATGCGGTTGACAGAGGCATGCCTTCCAGCGT
>NC_089745.1:70879152-70919152 GCF_040412425.1 Macrobrachium rosenbergii
AAGGTTGCTGTGAGCGCAACCATAACTCGATGTTTAAATTTTGTCAGCTGCCTCGCATAAATAAAATTTAATTTCTTTGATTGAATTATTCCTTGAATAGGCTATTTATTATGAAGATATGCCAATAATATATAGGTAAAAATGGTTTTACTACGTTTACGTTTCATCGCCAATCACAAACAACAATCCGATAATGTACAATAATTTTCGTTCATATAACTAAATCGTTCTAAACGGTTATTTACCACCAAAATGATAATGAGTTTTTAATGAAAAATGAATATTATGTTATCCTAAATCTTATTCCTACCATAATTACACTACCATTAAAATTTCTGAAAGGTTACCAAAAGACAAAGGGTGCTGTGAGCAGTGTTGCCAATTTAGCATTTTTAATGCTAGATTTAGCATTTTTCTAAGTGGTTTGGCATTAAAATTTTGTATCTAGCATCTAGCATTAAAACAGCATCATAAAAAATATTTAGCAGTATTTTGGCATTTTTAATATTTTTTATTCTTTATGAAAATATTTTATAATTATCAATAAATTGTGGCATATATGATATATCGCACTATTTGAAAGAAATTGTGTTCAATCTCTTACCAATGAAACC
Source organism: Macrobrachium rosenbergii (assembly GCF_040412425.1). NCBI lineage: Eukaryota > Metazoa > Arthropoda > Malacostraca > Decapoda > Palaemonidae > Macrobrachium > Macrobrachium rosenbergii. The sequence continues at coordinate 70,879,767 of NC_089745.1, forward strand.
ACATTTTAACTATTGCGCGAGGGTGTTAAGGTGTTTCAAATTTGAATGATGTATTGAACATGTTCACGTCGAGACTCGGGTTGTGTTACTTGTGTATTCAACCGTTGCATAGCTAGTTGCTATCGGCGCCAGCGTGACGGCAGTAGAGTTACCATTTTGGAGGAATTTTCCACAGTTAGCCTACAGCTACAGTTGACGACCGCCCCCTCACTCGTTCACTTATCACTTTTGTCAACTTCTTGCGAGATTCTAACTTAGTTAATCAGATTTGATAATCGAAGTTTGTAAAACAAAAAAGTGTATCTTTCATTTTAATCATGAGTAAGGCTAAAGCAACATATTCTCAAAAATTTCGTAAAGAGTGGTTGAAAGTTCCTGCTTTTACAAAGTGGCTTTGTGAAGTGCCCACTGACCCTTCTAAAGCTCACTGCAAGTTTTGTAAATGTGACATTTTAGCTAAGTATTCCTGTTAACAAGCCATTGTGAAACTAAGAAACATAAGCTTTCAAACCCATATCAAAGTACTTCTCTTGAAAATTTCGTTGTGAAGAAAAAGGATAAAACACATTCTGCTTGAGGCAAATTTGGCAATGTTTATTTGTTCTCATTCATCATTCAACTCATGTGATCATTTGGTAGACATGTGCAAAATTCTATAACTGACAGTGAAACAGTGAATAAAGTCAAAATGCATCGTACTAAGTGCGCAAATATTGTGAAAATGTGATTGCTCCTTATTTCAATGAAGATTTTATTTCTGATCTAGGCCAAGGAAAATTCAGTTTACTATTGGATGAATCGAATGATATTACTGTTAACAAGTTATTAGGTATCATTGTCATTTACTATAGTGAAAAACATAAGAAAGTAGTACACACATATCTTGACATGGTAATTCTAGAAAATGTGATGCAGATGCCATTGTGAATGCAGTAAGGAGTGCATTAGCAGAAAAAAATGGACATAAAAATCTTCTAGCTATTGGTACTGACAATGCCAGTGTAATGGTAGGAATAAACAATGGTGTTTTCAAGAAGTTGAAAGAAGAAGTACCTGGATTACTTTTATTTAGATGTGTCTGCCACTCAATGTGTGCTGCTTTTCTACCAAGAAACCTAGAGTTTTTAGTAAGTGAAACTTACAAATGGTTTTCACATAGTTCATTGAGACAAATTTCTTACAGTCAGCTTTACCATACCATTAATGAAAAGGAACCATTAAAAATCTTAAATTCTTGTCCAACCAGGTGGTTGTCAATTGAACCAGCAACCAGCCGAATATTAAGCCAGTGGATTGAATTGCAGACTCATTTCCAAATAGCAAGTGTTAATGAAAGGTGTTACACTGCTGATCTTCTCTATCAAATGTATTGTGACCCTTGCAATGAGCTTTTCATTCTATTTTTGCACCCAGTTCTAAAACATGTTCAAGAAGTGAACAAACTATTTGAATCAAATACTGTTGATAAAACAAAGTTACTTTCTGACCTATCACAGCTAATCAAATCTATTGCCAATATGTCAGTATTACCAACAAGCAGAATTAACCCTCTTGATCCTACTGCTAACATTGAAGAATTTCTTGATCCAAAACCACAGCTGGGATATAGATGTGAAAAAAGATATCAGAATTGAAGATTAGCAAAAATTCAAGCTCATCAAGAAATAGACATCCGCTTTTAAAAGGGCACAAAATTTTTTGCTTTGTTTTTATAAGGAGTTACATAGTCGGTTGCCAGAAAACATCAGTATTTTACAGAATATCAATTTATTCTCAGTTGAAAAACGTTAACTCATATTAAGAATCCCATCATTCCCTTACTGGATTCATTTTTCTTAGATGATGAAGTGAAGTCATCAATTGAGATGCAGTATAAGAACATCCATTTGCATAAATGGACTAATATAACAACAACTGAAGAATTTTGGTCGGAGGTATATGATTATAGAGATGCTTCCGGAGGAAATCCATTCAAGGATCTTGCAACATTTGCTATTAGTCTGTTAATTCTGCCTAATTCAAATGCAGAAGTTGAACGCTTATTCAGCAGCATGAATATAATCAAGAATAAACTAAGAAATAAAATGCTGCTGCCTATGCTCTCCGCTATTCTTACTATTAAGTATGGCTTGAAAAGGCACAACAAATGCTGTAAAGACTGAATTGCCAAATGCAGTGATAAAACAGAATTGGGACTATGGAAGCTTATGGCACTAAAAAGCCTAGAAGAAGAAGTGTCTGTATTTTCAAGTTATGATGAAATCTTGTTCGAGATGTAATTCAAAAGTAAAGGTAAAATACTTTTTGGCATTTTTTTGGTAGCAACCTAAACAATTTTAGCATTATTTAGCATTTATTTGATCAAAATCTAGCATTTTTATGAGATTTACATTTGGCAACACTGGCTGTGAGCACAACCATAACTCGATGTTTACATTTTGTCAGCTGGCCTCGCAGAGATGAAAGTTGATGTCATTCATATGGAATTATTCCTCAAATAGACTATCTATTATGAAGATAAGCCAATAATATGTAATGTAAAAATGGTTTTATTACCTTTATTATCAGTTTATTTCATAATGTGAATCTTTTCATGTATGTCAGTGGTTATTGCACCTAAGCTAAGGCTAGCGTATCGATAAACATCAGTTAAGACACTACAAAACAAATGCTTCACTTTAATGGATAATCGGCTTTAACGGACGACTTCCCCCATTAGTCCATTAAAGTGAGGTTTCATAATATATATATATATATATATATATATATATATATATATATATACAGTATATATATATATATATATATATATATATATACTTGCACACAGTATATACCGGAGTTTCAGTTTACCTATTTTTTTCCTTTTAACATCACTAATAGCTTTCCATACTTAGTGATTTTTAGTTTTGAGGACTGTAGGGTAGGTGTTCTGCAGTTTTCAGTGACTATTTTGTGTTGAGGCCAGTATTTATGCCCTCTGTCCTTTAACCTGACCTCAGGTCTGTTTCTGAGGCATAAGTTTATATGCTGCCATGTTAATCCCAGGGACGATACTGCTGTTCAAGTATCCTTCTTTTTAACTCAGTGTGTATTAGTTACAGTTATGAGTACATTTTGCCACTGCTGCAGTCCAGCTGTTCCCTTCTATTTGCTCTATTCCAAGAGCTTTTGCCAGTTGTCTTTGGAATTGAAAATCTGCCCTCTGTCAGTGCTTTAATGCTGATAAGTGTTCTCCAGCTCTTTGCTTTGCAGTTTTCATGTGTAAGGAAAGATGAGAATGTGTAAAGAAAATACTAGGAGAATTTGGTGCGCGATCAAAGGGGAATTATCATACAACCTTAGACTATGGCCCCTCTTAGGATGGTCCTTTTTCCCCTATTGATGGTTTATGAACAGATTATTAATGCATAGGCAGACTTATTACAGTATTTACAAAAGTATCAATTTGAACCATAATTTCTTGATCACAATTTTTTACCATATACTTTCCTAGTATCTGAAACATATTAACTAGCACCTAATATTTGCTTTTTTTCTTTGTAGATCTACTAGCAAACATACGCCCTGTGACCCCAACTCAACGAGGAGACACAAAGATACCCCTATCCCCTCATAACTACCCTCGAACACCAGCAAATTCAGTAGACGTTGATCGATCTCTTGACCAAGACTGCCTTGAAAAGTTCCTCAAAATCAGTGTACGACATATCACAGATGGACAGGTAAGGAGCAAAAAATCCTAAATGGTGTGTAATCTTTGGTTTGTAGTTCACTATTTAGGTCATGTACCCATCATTGAAGAAAAGTGAATACTGATTTAATTTATGCTTATTGTGTAGTCCCATTATGTCTTGACATAACCTCATGGTTACTGTGTTCTGTGCACTATGTCATCCAGTGAAAGTTATGATATGGGTATTTAAACCAAAAAATGGCATGTATTTCCCTATAGCTAGGTAATACTACATTGAGATGTTAATCATTGCTAGCGCTTATCCTTCCAAACTGTGAGTAGGCCTGATTCTTTTTGAATTACTGTACTATACCATATTTTTGTCAAATGTTTAAGCATACTTGCTTTTGGTCATAGATACCCATTTCTGCTTACCTGCCCTCACATTTTTGTGTCCATTATATGTTTATATTGTTTCTTGTAATTGGTAAAGATTCTGATTGTGGAGAATTAAAATTATAATGTTAAATCCACAGAGGAGCAAAATTGAAAATGGCATACTCAGGTTTCTGGACAGAGGAACTAGACAATACCCTTGAAGAAGTGTAGTTTGAAATCTCATCAGATTTTTCATAAAATGTACACATTCTAGGTGTGGTAGGTAGAGGCACGTGCACATTTAGTGCAGGAGAATAGGAGATGCATGGAAGGCCCCTGTAGGTTAGCAAGGAACAGGAGGGCAAATTCATTAGGATTGTAGAGACATTGCAACACTGCACTCAATTTCAAAGAAAGGAGCAGAGACAGGAGTTAGTGGTGCGCAAAGCAGTTAATGGAATTCCAGTTGACATAGGATATATTGTTGGAGTCTCCATAGTTCCCAAAAAGGTGTCTAGAAGTCACGAAAGCACTTGCTTAAGAAAACATGTGTATGTTTTGCATGACTATAGAGCAGAGGTGACTGTACACACAGGCTTAGAATTGTGATTGGGTAGATAAGAGACAATAGGGAATAGTGATTACTTAAATTACATCATGTTCAGAAGCTGAAGTTGATTATTCATTCACTTTTTAAGGTAATACATGTGTAGTATTAATACATTGACTTTACTCTACTCATGCTTATTTTTTCCTTTCATTGTATCCACAGGGTGTAGTTGCAGGAGTACTTCTGGTCACTCCAAATGCTGTGATGTTTGATCCTAATGTTTCTGACCCCCTGGTAATAGAACATGGACCTGAAAGTTATGGCGTCATTGCTCCCATGGAGTATGTTGTTAATGCAGCTCTCTTTTATGACATAGCCCATATGAAAGTTAAAGATACTAATTTGCCCAAGTAAGTTTACCAAGTTAAGTTTAATGAGGAAATTTGGCCAAGTTTTTTTGCTACTAGCTTGTTAATATTCATTATGAAATTTAAAATTAAAATAAATGTCTTAGATATCTTCAATGTTAATTTATGCAAAATTTGATGGAAGGTTAATTTATGCAAAATTTGATTTCAGGCCAGAAATTCCTAAACCTGAAATATACTGGGGTCCAAGTCATGATCGTCCAGAGTCCCCAGGGAAAGATGCTTCCCTTAGCAAAGATGCTACATTTCCAGAATTGGCAGCCTCACAAGATGATAATGATTCATCATGTTCTTGTGGAGGTGACACTAGAGAAAGTTCAGCCTTTCCTAAAGCTTTTGAGCATGAACTCCTTTCACCCATTGGCTCTGATGCTTCTCCTGCTAGTGGGGAGGGCCAGCCTTCACCAGTGCAGCCTTTGTCAAGTATCCAGCATCAAGTATCTGCTCCTTCTGCAGGAGATTTGACGCCAATAGCTGAGGCAGGGCGCTTAGAAGACACTCAGGCTACACCCCCAAATCTTGCTCAAACTCAGTGTGATAATACAGCTGCTCAGGAACTTGCTCAAAATGATTCAACCTCAGCAGCATCACAGATAGCAGAGGATGTTTCTTGTAATGATAAGAAAAGAACAACATCAGTCACATTTGACTTGACTGGAGATGAGGAGTCTATGCCAGACCTTGGAGGAGAGGCCAACATGCAAGAATCACGTAAACAAAAGGTAAGTCTGCATATGACATAGTGATTGAGAGTAGGGTATTTGTAGTGTAATTTTGTCTGTCAAATCAGGGCCTAATTTTTTAGTATAATTGCATGATTTTTTGAAAATATATTTTCATGCATTATTGCTTATCTTCATGCACTGCATAACTTTATATTTTTTTTTTTTTTAAGATTGAAGCTTTAATTTTAATTTTCTTGATCAATTATGGAAAGTGGGTATCTCACAGTCGATTGTGGCGAACTGAGACAAGCCTCAACCCACCAAAAGCAGCACCGCAAAATCTAAGTAAAACTCAGTGCTCACCTGCCTCAAATTCCATGAGTACTTTGCGTTTAAGCCAGTCGCAGGTGAGGGCTTAGCCAGAGGAAGTGCATAGCTTAGTATAGGCTATTTTCTTGTAGCTAAAGTACAGTATTGTGATTTAAGGAACACTGCACACTGTAGTATTGTTCAGAAATATGCACAGGTATTGTTTAGGTGTTTGAAGTGTGTTGAGCACTGTTTCTTGTAAAAAGTTTCCTTCAGTAGTTACAGTACTGTATATATTATTCTAGCATTATTGCCTGCATACTAGAGCAGGATTGAAACTGTAAAAAAAAAAGTTGTGGAAATAGTGTTAAGAACAGTGTTCTGTTGAGCATTGCATCACTAAACAGTAGTTTTTGAGAATATGAAAGTTTGAAGATACGTAGCACTGTAGTGGTAAAATTACCAGATTTTTTATTTTGATTGTATAATATATGTACAGTACTTGGTTATTTTCTTTAAAAATAAGAAAATTCTGAAATTGAAGTCCTACATTAGTACCTTAATTCTGATAATTACAGCATAATTGTACTTTTAATTTGTTTTGCCTCTGGTTCCTGAATTTAATTATACTGCTGAGCATTAATTTTGCTGGAGAAAATAGAATTAGAATTACAGTACTGTATGCTTTTTCTTGAACAGATTTTTGGCTATCGAGTATAGAGCCACCAAAATACCCTACAGTATTAGCTTTTCTGTACCTCTTTATAATTATGATGAGATGACTACTTGACAAGCATTAAACTGAATTCATTACCTGTGTTGAACCCATGTGCAGATAAAAAAAAAAAAGGAAGCAGGATAGACTTGCATCTTATGGAAAGGCTATGCAAATGGAAACAGGAAGGAAATTCCTGCGTTTGACAGTAGTAGAAAAGAAACTCTGACTAAAGTGTCCAGTCCAAGGCTTACTGATTTCCAGTGTAAATAAGGCAAGGAGTGGCCTGACGTTTGTTAGGAGGTCACCTGAGAGGAGGAAGAAGTTGCTCCTTGAGTTCAGCAACGTAGTGACTGAAATAGTACACACAAAAATTGGAGAGACGGCAGAGAGGAAGGTGAAGACGTTAGGTAATTGTGAGGTTTTTATTAAACAAATTACGGGTACTTTAGATTCAATCTTATCAAAATGCAAAACATAACAGAGCAGTACAGTACTCTAAACGGTGATAAAGACGACCCCCATAAAGGCAATGGAAGGAAGAAAAGAATTTACATCTAAGTAACACATCAGTTTGTTAGAAGCTGATTAAGTGATTTGAACAATGAGAAATCATAAATTTTTAATGCAGGACCTCTCATCATAAGTTCAAATGGAGAAAATTCTTTCATTAGAATATTTTGTTGGGTATGGAATCTTCATATGTTTTGGTTGGTAAAATCTCTCTAAGCAGTTAATGTTTGCATTCATCATTGCTTATCCAGCATCCACACCATTTATGGTTTGGTTTATTTGCTTATAACTAATTTCTTGCTTATTTTCAATTCTCGTATTTGAGATTATTTTCATGAATTTTATGTACAATAGAACTTTAAGTGGAACTAAGTATTAGGTATGTATATTTATAATGTCACTGTTAAAGTCAGTTTAAAAAAAGTCATACTTCAGAACAGATAACTGTGGTTCTCTTCTTCTCTGGAGCAAACGGTTTATTTTCCTAGCTGATACTTCGTAGAAAGTTAGGTTATAAAGGATTTCATTGGAAAGATTTATATTGTCTGCCTTGGAATTTGAATAAGTGGGATCAAAATTTAGAGCTGTGATTCTTATTTTCACTTAGAACTTCCACAGCAACCAAGTGATAATAGTGTACAGATACAGTTTTATGGGTTTTAAACATCCATTGGTAATAGATTGGAATTTGAGTCTCGAAAAAGGCCTATTTTGGCCTATGTGACATTAATCCAGATATATTTTGCAAATAATTTCTTGACAAAATATGACTATAACAGTGGCAAAGGAACACTTCTTGAGGCTGTAGGTTTGCAAAGAATGCAGAGAATCCACTGAACTGCTGACAGTTGCTTAAAAGATGGTACACATGTTCAGTAGTAATTGCTCTCTGAATTAACCAGTGGCCTCAGTCCACTAATTGGTTGCTTACTGCTTGAATACCTTCTTGAATTGTTCATAGATGTAAAATGATTAATCCTAGAAACCTTCAAAATTCATCTGTATGGATGGTGATCTTCAGGTTTAATTGCAGCAGGTGTTGGATGAATAGCTAGACACAGATCCTTTGGTAGAGCAATAATGTCATCTGTAGGTATGATGGCTAGGTTCTTAAGAAAGGAATGACTGCTAGATTCTCAAGACAAGAATACTGGAAGTAGGACCTGTTGACTAACTGTTGACACTATGTATCACTCAGTATTACTGAAATTTCTTTAACCACAAGGCCTCACTGCTACATACAGCCAAGTCTCTTGCCACAAGAGTTTGTGGTATGGATGATAGCACTGGTAAATGATGTCATTAACTCCTGACTCAATTTGTTGTTGCAAAAAGTTAAAGGCTGGATTTGCAGTGTGAACATCCATTCCCCTTTAGAGAAATGTTCTGTTTGCTCTAGGCACACCCAGCAGTGCCAGTATGAGATTCACTGGCTATAGGTGAGAGATAGAGGGGTGTTAAGTCCATTCCCCCCTTGACAAATATGAAACTACCCATGCCAGGAAAACAGGTAGTAGGTGGCCCAAGGCTTCAGCCACTCATTGAGATACTACCACTAGAGAGATTAAGGTCCCTTCTGAGACTGACCAGTGCAGTCTGTTGTTGGGTCCCTTTCTGGTCACAGATTTTTTCTATGCCTACTATCAATTCAGAATAGTCTGGCATAATCACTGCAGATCTTTTACTGGTGACACACTTGATGACACTGAACACCCTACACTTCTTACACTTTCCAGTCTGTCCTTTCTTGTTTTGTAGAAGAGACTCAGTAGCCTGGTAGGCATCTCTCTTAGGAGAGGGCCACTCTTAAATATACTGCTGTTCTTCAGTCTTGGACAGTGCCATAGCCTTTGTACCAGGGTTTGCCATTGTCTTAGATTGGAGTTTCCTTTCTTGGGGTCACACTCAAGCACACTTTTTTTCAGTTCCCTCTTCCTCTTGTTTTTCAAATGGTGTGTAGGGCAGGCTTAGTAGAAGGGTCAAGGATGTGTGGTTGTTTAATAGATAGGTTGCCTTAACCTTGTCATTTTTTTACTCTTTATCTTCACCCATTACTTCTTTTTTAAAAACTTCACTAGTCTTTCTTTCAGTGTCTGGCAAATTTGGAGATGCATTTGTTCTTGTTGGGTGTGCTGGCTCCTCCCAGTTGACCAGTTTAATTCTGGCAATAACTTTGTCTGTATAGGTGTACACTTTTCAATATTGATTTTATATGCACGCTGTATATTGTACCCATTATATTTTTTAAGTTTGCAGGCAATCATGTACGCTTGTTTTACATGTAGTTGCTTCTTTCTGATAATATTAGAATTAATCTTGGTGCATAGAATCGATCCCAGAAATTCCTATTTTATATAGCAATGTCCATGGATTATATAAAGAATAAAGGGACCTGGATGTTGCTGCTGTCAGTTTTGATATCCTCTTTTGTTCTGAAATTCTTAGTTTTGTGATATGTGAAATATATTTCTTAACTGTTGATTCCAGGTGTAAGAAGCCCATTTTATTCGAGTGTAATGCCATTCCAAGGGCCAGTAGCATGGCTCTGTATATTAGAGATTGTTTCTATGCATATCATAGGCTACTGAATGGGTGTGAATGTCTTGAAACACAGGTTGTTCAAGTCTGTTGAAGACTCAGTCCTTTTTTTTTTTTTTTTGCTAATTTTAATAACCCCAATTTGGAAAACTATTTATGGCTGCTTGCTCACCAAAATAGTAGCAGTCCAGGAAGGTGACTCCAAGGCTTATTTCATTTTCATTGATGTTACAGTGCTAATCACTCTGAATGGTTAAGCTTAGTTACTGCCATAGATAATCTTGGCATTGCTGCTGTAGGTTTCTCCACTGTTTCTGGATGTGAGCAGCTAATAAATGACCCACACATCAGTCTGGGAACTGTCTTGATCTTGTATTCACAGATTTTTCATGGATTTGTATATTTTGGAGTAGGTTAGTTGTGGGCTCTTCTAATCATAGTTGGATTAAGGTTTATGTGGAGATGGATCAGGTTGTTCCTGATGTTCGTTTTTCAAGAAAGGTATGTGGGAAACCCAAGGCCAGTTGGTATGGTATTCACAGTGATCTTGTTGAGCTCAAGTGGAGTGATATTATTAGACGTGAATATTATAAATTTTTAAATGATTATTGCACTACCATTATCAAGAAGGAATTCCTTCTAAAATCCTCTTAAGTTTTGTCTTGAAGATAAGCCAATCAATTATGGAGAAACAATTGATTAGATTATTTTTGGGATGTAATTTTGTAGAACTCTGAAGTAAAGCTCAGGTTGTATGTGACTGTTTAGAGGACTTATAATGAGGGTGTGAAGGAGATCTTGCTCTTGAGTGGTGATGACCATAAGTCATGGTTTACCTTTTAGTCATCACTCTTTGGAGCAGATTTTAGCATGCCCCTTGTAGGAGCTGACAGAACTGTTGTATATTGCCCAAAACACAAGGCTAAACTTTTGGCTTCAAGGCTTACTGAGCACAATGTGGCGAGTCCTTGGTGTTGCCTGTATTCAGTGCCTTCAGATCTAGGAAAGTTATACTTTGCTTCTGGTGCTTGACAGTTACAGTTTCGTAGACCATATTGGGATCTTTCCCATCATTTTTAAAACAACTGCTGATTTCATCGCTCTTAAGAGGAGTACTGTTTTCAGAAGTTAGTTGGACTTGCAAGTTTTCCTTCTGTTTTGAGGAAAGGAAACATCGCTGTATTTCCTAAAGGACTTAAGTCTGTCTTCATCTCCTCAGAATTTAGGCTGATTTCAGTTACCCATGAAATCTATTATCTAAGGTTTTTGAGAGGCTGCTCTCTGAGCATCTTCGTAGGTTTGTTGAAGATAATAACCTGCTACCAGCATTACAGTCTGGGTCTCATGAAGGCCTTGGTACTTGTCTTGTGATGTACTTTTTGTCAGTCTCTACCATGAACCCAAAGGGTCTGTGTTGGTGGCCATTATAGTAGTTTTAGTAATGTCATTTCAGTTGTTCCTTATGGTAGTGTTCTTGCACCTTTGCTATTTACCTGTATTATTATACTAGTGACGTGTGTTAAGGTTTGGAGAACAAGTATTTGCATATGTCAGTTATGCTTGCCACTCTTCTAGCTGTTGTTCCATCTCCATGTCTTTGGTCTTTGGTTGCAAATTCCTTGAATAGAGATCTGACACATGTTAAATAGTGGAGTAGGCTATGGTGCATGAAGGTTGATCCTTCTAAACTCAAAGTATGATAGTTGATCCAGAACACTTCTGCCTTTGCATCATAATTTAAATTTAAGTGGTATGGTTTTAAATGTCAGTGACTCTTGTTAAGGTTTTAGGTGTAACTTTTGATATCAAATTGACTTTTGAGAAGAATATACATAATATGGCTTCCTCTGTTTGTCAAAAAGTTGGTATCTTTCAGAAATATTTTTGTGTGCTTTGCGATGAAGCTGTTATAAGTGTTTTTGTTTTTTTTCCCGTCTGAAATACTGTTCTCTCATGTGGTCTCCAGGTACTTACTCTCATCTCATAGCCTTGGATAGTTATGTCATCAGTCAAGTTTATTTTGTCAACTTTTAATGTTGACTTGTGGCATAGACATAATGTTAGTGCATTATGTTTGCTTCATAAAATGTACTACAACAACAACAAATATCATCGGTTTTCTCACAACACTAGGCAGGTTGCAGCTGCAAATATTGGGTCTTTTTCTAGTATCAGGTTTATTACTACTGTACAATGTTTGCTAGGAGTTGTATTTTGGCTAAAACTAAAATGTAGAATAGTTTGCCTGGCATAGTTGTGGAAGTTTGTGATCTTCAAATGTTTAAGCAAGGAGCAAATTCTTTCCTGCTACAGTACTCCCTCATATTCATTTATCACCTTTTTCTTTAGATTGTCTCTCTCTCTCTGCAGGCTGATTTCCCCTTGGGTACCTCTTGGGTTAATAGTCTATTGACTCTATCCATAAGGGTTTTCAGCTGAAGATTTTAAGAAAGAGAAGAAATAAAAGAAGCACCTCTCTGAGGAGTCACCTCAACCTCTTTCATCTTATCCATGAAATGTACTTGAGCCAAGGATGGAGGTGGAGAGGGGGAAGCCAACAGACGTCAAAGCATTTCCTTGACTCTTTAAAATCTGCCCCTTGTACGTCCCCATCTGAGTAAAAATATACTGCTGATTATCTGTTCAATCACACATCGCACTACTTTTTTTGGTGAACATTGTTAACTACATGAAGAGGACAAAGTGATGTGCGTCTTTGTTCAGTGGTAAATGAAGGAACCGCTTGCTTTACCCTGTCAGAAACTGACTTAACAAACACTACCAATAGGAGCCTGAAGTTTAACCAAACATGACCAAGGATGCACAGTTACACTTATAACTAATATTACTCATGGTAGGTAATGCATATATGGCAAACTAATATTACTAGTGGTGGTTAATGCACATGCTGCATCTATAACTTAGTAGCAACTCTTGCAATATTTCCAGTACTTCTTTTAATCCTGAAGGCTGGAATCTTGAAGAAATAAACAAAAACTATTATTCTGGTATATTAATTCTCTAGCCAACAGCTGTTTCAGCCATTAACCCATGGTTAATGAAACATGGTGATTTCAGGGCTACACTGATTCACAGTGGAACTGCATCCTGGTATTTTGGGAATGCAACAGAAATTGATCAAAAAACAAGAATTCAAACTGAAAATTTAACATATTTCACAGTCCATAAAAATGAAATTAAAAAAATGTCTTGAAGATTGGAAGAGGTATTGAAGATATTGGAAGTTACTGATGCCACATGTGCTTCAACTTTTGAAGAAAATGAAAGAAATACCACAAATACAGGGGGAGTCCTGCTGAGAGTCTTCAGCTGCCCAAACCTTAACTCCATCCTTGTGATGCAAAACATCTTATGAAAGAGGCTGGAAAGTCTTACTGAGATCCAAGTAATCTTGAGACCAGTGTGGTTAGCAGATATCATTTAGGTGGTAGCTTGAAAGCATCTCATTAGAACTGTGCTGGAAACAGTGGCTGTAGACTTTGAGAGGACAATGGAGCTGGGGGATACATGGAGAGAGGTCCTGGCTTGTGAAATTTGTTAATCTTCATTGTTATGAATTGATGAAGTTGAGTTAAATATCATTTGAGAATTTTGTGGATCAATATTTGGCGCTACTCTCTTATATATGAGAATGCAGTTTTATTTATTAGAATCCAGCTTTACTGTGAATCAGGTGTAGCCCGGTAGAAGACTGTAGGTTAATTGCTAAAATGGCTTTTGAGAGTTCTGCTCGACCCCAAAATATTACTCGGCTTTCTTCTGTTGAATGTATTGGTGTCTGTCCTCTCCTGTTTACATGTACTGTACAGTTATTTTGCTTTTATGTTATTTAATTTATTTAGTCAGCAGTCAACATTGTTCTTTGTATTAGCATCAGAAATGGTACCACAGGGTTAAGAGTATCAACCAGGTACAGTATTTTGCTAGATTGTATGAAACAGAACCAGTGGAACCGATAGTTAGCTTAGTCTGAAACTGTTTTGTGAGTTTGTAATTTCATCTCCATTGGTTATGCTTTGGTAAAACTATTTGAAATTCTTAACCTATTGGTTGGTACCATTTCTGATGATAAAGAAATTAAATAAATGAAATAATGTGCAGATTAACTGTGAATCCAGGCTTGTGAGTTTAGGTGTATCATTATTCACAAAGGTACCTTTTGATGATCTGTCAATAGGATGTACCATTTTCCAAGAACAATTTAATAGAATTGATTAAAATATCTGTGGAAGAATGTAAATTTGAATTCAGTAAGAAATATTACTCTCAAAATTTTAGTATGCCTATTGGGAACTCTTGGTATTTACAGTTTCAGGCAATATGGGACCAGGACTAACTATACCATCTACTGACACACAGTGTAGTCAAATTTGCTCACACTCATCGCAGTATGTAGTGTTTCAGGAGTATTGTCTCCGATGACCACCCTGTACACTCGAATTCTTCTTGGAAGGAAAGTTTACCAAAGAAAAACAATGTACTGTACTCACCCTCCGGGTGTCATGCAACTTATGGAAGGAGTGAGGGTTTGCTTTTCTAATTAGGGACACAAATAAATTTATTCTGAGCCCATGTAGGGAAAGTGGTTTGTTTGTGCTAGGGAGTAGGAAAAGCAGACCATCTGTGGTCTGCCTTGACATCTAGTCAAACCTTGAGTGCTTGAACAGGTTATATTGTTTTATATGAAATACTAAGTTCCTTTATCAGAATAGGGGATTTTCTCTTTAAAGGATCGTTATTCTTGGTCAGAAATGGTAGGCCAGGAGATACCAGTAAATGATGGCCAAGTGTATGAGTGATGAAACTGTTCCCACCTAAAAGAGCACAGCTCACAAATCTGAGCTCTTGATGCCAAGGCAGTCAAGATTGCCTTTTGGAACATATGATTTTTAGTTGAATTGGGCCCACTGAATTGAAGGGATGACAGGAGTCTAGGAACCTTATTCAGGGGACCAGGTGATGGGAAGCCTTGCAGGAGCTGGCCTTTGTAATGCAAAAGACCAGAGAAGTGAAGCAGCAATTTCTATAGTAGAATCAATTCCAAAGCCACAAAGCAAGGGTTCCAACAATGTAGAACTATTTCAACAGAGATTTCAACTGTGTTCAGCATGAAGGTGATTTAGCCAGACTTTCCATACAAACTTTCATTGTTGGATAGATGAAATCTTAATTTTTACACTAGATACCTAGGAATGTTAATTGAATAATTTCACAGTAGATTAGATTTAAGAAATCCACTAGTGAAGGTTGCAGCACAAAAAGGGGGATGCTTAGAGACTTTCCCTCCTACTTTCCTAGTGGAATCGATTTACTTACTAATTGTTGGAGCAAAAGGAACCAATGACCGTTTGGCAATTCAGGGCCACCAGGTAAGCAGTTCCATTGAAAGCTATTAGTTTGTGCAAAACCTTCAAAATCTGCGACAGTGGGGGAAAGAGGTAGATTGTCCTTCATTTGTTCCAGTCTTGTGGGAATGCATTTCTTACTATTGCCTGATTGCCCAGGTTTGGCGACACATACACTGGAAGTTGATGGTTCTCACATGTGGCAAAAAGGATCCACATCCAGATGTGGAAGCATGTTGGCAATTATTTGGAAGGGATGTTTGTCCGACATCCACTGGGTTGAGACTTCCGTACTTCTTGACAGAGAGTCTGCTATTACATTAAGAGACTCTGTGAGGTCAGTTGCTGACAAGTACCACTTCCTTACTTGTGTCATAGGATAGATGGCATTACTGTGTTGAGAGGGGCTGAGTGTGAGCCCAACCTCTTTATAGACATTGCAATCTTATTGTCCATAGCTCCAGGAAGTTGATGTGACACTTCCTTAAAATGTGACCATCTTCCTGCTACCTGACAATCCTCCCAATGGCCTACCCAACCTTTCAATGAGGCATCCATGTGTATTGAAACTCGTACAGGTGGTAGAGTCAGGTCGACCTGCTTTGACAGACCTCTTCTAGGTCCATGGACAGAGTATCTTCCCAACCCTCTGACTCCTCGGATGAAGGCAACCGCAAAACCTTTTCCTGGCATGTGAGAGCCACACTCTTGTTCACAGCCTTTATTCATAATCTGAGGATTAGATCTTCCAAAGACAAACTGTAACAGGCCCAGAATTCGTTCAAACTTGTCTGGAAAAGCTTGGCTGTGTATGGAATCTTTTCAGCTCCTTCCTTATTCTGGTTTTAGTGTTTTTAGGAAGAGACAGCTGGCCATGTACAGTATCCCAGCAGTGTCCTAGCCACAGAAAACGTCTGCCGAGGGTAAGGCGGGACTTGTTCCAATTTATCAGAAAACCCTGTGACTGGAGTCTGTTGACTACCACTCAGGTTTTGTAGGCACTCATCTCTTGTGACTTCCCTGATTTGCCAGTCATCTCGTCAGGCCACCAGTTGGTTTCTTTTTTTTCCTGAATTTTCTTTCCTGAGCTCTCTGACAAATATTGCTGCTAATTTTATGAAGATACTTGGAGCAGTTTTTAATTGAAAGTTATGATCATGAATCTATACATTTCCTTCCCTATTCAAAGCCTTAGGAAGGGGCAGAAGGGAATGGCGATAGGGGCATGCCAGTATGCATCTTTCAGATCTAGAGAGATGGTCCAGGTCACTTGCAGAATGAATAAGCTTACTTGGGCAACAGTAATTACCTGAAACTTGTGGCAAACAGTGTGTTTGATCATATTTGACAGGTTCTTCTTGGGGACACAGAAAAGACATGCTTGTTGGCAAATAAACATGTCATCCTCTATGGCTCCCTTTCTGAGGGACTTCTTCACATGTCCTTCAAAGGAGGGATCTAGTTTTTGGAAAAACCCCTTCAAAGGAGAGGAAGGGTGAGACCATTTCCATCCTGTTGAAGATAATACTGTGACCCCAAGGGGAGGACTTCAACTCATGTGATGCTGTAGAAGACGACCCCTGACCATGCAAGTCGTAGAGGGCTCCACCTCTTCCTTTGCCTTTAAGAGGCAGTCGAGGAGTTGCTTTCCCCTTTCCCCTGTAGGAGTGTTTTTGTCTGCTTCAAAAGAAGTGCAGCTGTTGTTGTTATCCCCATTTCCGTCATTGGAGGGATCCTTTAGCTGAGACTGGAGGCTTACATGGCTCAGAGGCATATCGAGCCTTCTTAGGCTTGGGTGGAAGAAACTCTCGGGAGTATTGTTTTCCAGGTTTCCCAATTCAAAGAAGAGTATATATTGTGCAATTCTGTTGTTGGGCTTGTTCAACAAGTTGTTTGACAAGAGACTTCAAAAAGGTCCTGACAGAAGGGGGAAGAATGTAATAAGGTCATTTTGGGGAGCGATATGTTGGAGCCCACCAGTGCTTCCTTTTGAGCCTTAATGCAGTACTCCATAAAATTGTAATGTGCTTCCCGGTGTTTTGGCTACTGCAGCAAACATTGTTCTGGAAGACTCTGAAAACCCTCTCATAGCTAATTCCTGCATAGTAGTAGAGGTTATGATATTAAGGAGGTTGAGCCTAGCATGAAATTCAGACCTGGTTGTCCCATCTGAGACTTTTCTCATGAGGGTCCCAAATTGCTGGATAGCCACATCCAATTGGAGCTTTTTCCTCTCAAAAGGAAGGACAAGTGTTGCCCATTCCTTTGTGGAATTATCAGATACTAGGATGGCAGAGACAAATGGCTTTATTTCTACCATTTACTCTTGCTTCCCATCCACCCTGTGAAGTAATTGGTTCTCTAAAATAATTGATGTGTTGTAGTTTCTTTCAAACTGGAAAAAATTTGCTTCTATGACTTTCATTGCTATATTAATGGGCAGGGTAACTATCTCCTTCAGCAGTTTCTGAATTCCTATTGGAGGAGAGAAAAGTCACGCAGTCCCAAAATTCTATGCGCTCAGCCTCATCCATGGTTTTCCATTCATTGATGAGATATTTTCCATCTGCTGAAAAGATGCACATTGAGGTGATGCCAAGGGTTATCAGCATCATTATTGCCCAACCTGGTTATATTATTGTTACCAGTCAGAGTTGTGGAAGTGGGTAGGCTGTCTCTTAGTACCAGTTCTGATTTCAGTGGGGATCTAGACAACTGATTCAAGTCTTGTTGGGCTTGGGATTTTTATTACCCTGTTCCCATGACCTAAGTACTTTTGTTAAGAGAATCCATCTCTGCCAGGGCAGATTGTGCAGCATCTGTGTTCTCTCCTTTAAAGGCAGAGAAATTTTTGCACATCACACAATTCACATCCTGACCAGACCAGAATTTCTCTCGGGAATCATGGATAGCTTCTGTGATATACTGCTGCTCAGTAGCAAGGTTATCCTTGACACTGCCCATGATTTACTCCTGGATTTCTGAAAGAACAGCAAGCAGAAGTTATACTTATCTTAGTTTAACCAGACCACTGAGCTGGTAGAATTTTCCTATCAGGGACACCTGTATGAACCAATTGAGCAAAGGCAGCCATATCACCGCTGCATGGCAGGATGGAAGTACCAGGGAAATTACTACTCCCTAGAAGGTACTGGCACTTCAGACAGAGTAGGGTGGCCCTTGTCAGGGTTCCATTCGGCATCTGATTGTTGCCTGAAGGGCCCAGATTCTCATCTGATCTCTCTTATGTAAAGTAGAAGACTATGCCCCTGGATCTTCTGGATTCAGAAGGGAAAATTCAGTGGCTGTGTCTGCTACATGTCAAGTATTAGTGACATTCCTCCCAAGGAAAGACACTATGTCTCCATAGGGGAAGTCGAAGTGTGAGGTCCTAGAATCTGCTGCTCTGAAGCATTGGCCCAAATGTGGATTCTGTTTGGAAAGAGAAGGAAACATACTGCCAGAGTTTTGCTGGAAAGATGTAGTCTCCTCCTTCCGTATTCCTACTGAAACCTATGAGCCAAAGAGACAGCTTAAACCAAGCTCTTTCATCATTTAAACTTGCTGCCAGGAGCATATTCACACATGTCCAGCAACCAACTGAGTTGTCCTTATTCCTTGAAGGGCTATGCTCATGGCAGGTGATATGAGCCATCCTCACAGGGAAAAAGCAGATTGAGCACTGCTGCAGCACAGGTGATCTGTGGGTCCTGTTTAATAGCAAATACTAGAAAATATTAGAAAATACCAACACCTATACCAAGTGTTAGCTACCTATAATCTCTGTATAGACAGCAAACACTTCAAATTCAAAAAGGCTGACTTGGTCACAAGTATGTGTTCATAGTATGTTGTTAAGGATGATGCTCATTGGGTAGTATCTATTAGACAGTAGTAATGTATTAAAATATTAATTCACAATTATTACGATAACATTGCCTGAAAACTAAATGGATACCCATACAGTGTATTTTTGAGGTGAAACTTACCCTCTTATCACATAGCTTTATCTGAGACTACAGTACTTTGGTGCGGGTTCGCTTTATCAGAACTACAGTACTTTGGTGTGGGTTCGACAAGTGTTAAAATTTAAACAGTCATTAACAAACACTCCCATTAGTTACTCCCCCACCCTAAAAGGTAGGGGTAGGACAGCAAATGTTTCGGTTGCTCATCCTACTCTTGTCTGCGAAATTGGACAGCAGTGTAGACAGTTGCTCTGAATTTTGGTTTGTTTTTCCATGGTTTTTGACTTGGATTGTCTAGACCATGGTTTGTTTTTTTCATTATGGATTCTTCTCAATCTTCCTTATCAAAATCCCTTAGATTTTGCAAGGTAAGCAGTTGCAAGACCAGATTGGTTTCTTTTGAAGTACAATACGCACGAGTCATGCATTGATCATCGTGGGGTAACGTGTTATTCAGACAATCGTTGTGATCATTGCAGGGAATGGTCTTTGCAAGAGAGAGAGAAGATGGTAAAGTAGTCTTGCATCTAAGCCTTCCTTAGAAAAAAGTCTGCTTAAGAGATAGATAGGTCTATTGATTCATCTTCTTTAATAGATGCTCAGCCTTCCATGCCCACTCAGCCTTCCACTCCCACTAAGTCAGCTCAGGGTAGGTTAGATTCAGTGAAGTCTGATGTTGATTCTGTAAAATCTAAGATTGAATTTTTATGTAACAAGTTTGAATCTTTTGCATCTAATATATCTGGTGCATTGGCAGAGACAGTGTCCCCTCGTTCCATTGGCAACTCCACAGATGCAGCTTTATCTGCCCCATCGGCTCCTCCTGCTGACATGCCTGGTTGTTCCTGGGTTTCCAAATGAGGACTGACATCCCAGGATGTTCATGGACTGTGCCCCTTGCCTCTCGGTCCTCGGTGACAAACTCAAATTGCGCTTGCCTTAAGACATTCATGGTAGGGTGAAAAGGTTTAGGCGCTCACTTTCCCAAGTTTATTATAGCAATTC
Organism: Macrobrachium rosenbergii; assembly: GCF_040412425.1. NCBI lineage: Eukaryota > Metazoa > Arthropoda > Malacostraca > Decapoda > Palaemonidae > Macrobrachium > Macrobrachium rosenbergii. Next base: position 70,899,878 of record NC_089745.1, read on the forward strand.
ATCCGAACCAGGTAACCGATTGTTTTCAGCAGTGAATGAGGCATTCAGGTAGTAAGCGTATGTACCTAGACTCCTTTTCTGTTGACGATAGTCTGAGTTTTGATTTCATCAAGGCTGCAGGTATGTCCGCTTCCAAGGCTTTTGCGGCTTTTATGGACTGTCTTTCAGAAACTAAGACTAAGAGTGTCAGATATTCGAGGCCACAGGAAGTGTCGAGTCCGCACCAGGTGTATTCTATGCTGCAGGAATCTTCATTGAGTCTGTTCGCCACCTCAGCCAGGCTGCATGCTGCCTCAGCCAGACCACATACCGCCTCATCCAGGCCCCATGCTGCCTCATCAAGTTTGAGGGAAGAGTTGATGAATCCTCATGTGACAGTAGGCCATAGAGTTTCTCGGGGCCACAGTTAGTGTCTGTGACGCGCGAGTCTTCAAATAGTAAGAGGAGTGAGGAGGTAAGTGCAAGTGAACAAGTTCTTAGCGGCATCAAGGGAACAGGTTGTGCTCATCCTATGTTGGAAAGTAAGTCACCGTGGTAAAAGGGTTCTCGCCCTCCTGTGTCAGTGGATTTTCTTAGTCTGATCTTGAGAGAGACCATTCTCAGTTAAAGTATTTACCAGAGTTGATTATTAGAATTCTAGCGCCGGGTCTTACAAGACTATCTGGTTCTGAGGCTTTTTCATTTGTCTCAGATGAGGAAGACTTGTTTAGACCCAGCTCTTCCTCTTAAACATTCTCCTTCTCCCACATTACCCTTGGATTAGGAAGAGGAACACTTAGAATCGGTCACTTCAGGTTTTAAGGGACTGGTTTATTTGTGTTTGGACAGATATCCTCAGTTCTTTTCAGTGAAGCATTCGAATACTGCTCGCTCTCCAAGAGCTTCCAGGTTGGGATCTGATTATTCTCCTCTCCCTTCCTTTAGGCTATCAGATTCAGTAAATGGGAGATTTGACTCTATTGCTAAGGCTGTGCCTAAGAAAATCTTCTCTAAAGGATCCTCTCTTTTGTCTCCCTTCCTTCATGCTAGGAAATCACTAGTGTATCGGACAGGAGTTTCTCCCCTTTTCTCCTGACCTGGCAGTGGACAACGCTTTTTTGTTCATGATTTTTCTGACTAAGAAAGGTGCTGTTGCATCAGGCAGGTTGCATTTCTCTATTCCAGAGGCTGAGAATGTGCATAAGAGTTTGCTAATGCTATCAAAGCTATGTCCTTCAGTGAAATTATACTGAACACAGTCAAACTGTGTTTGAAGGAGTTTGGTGAGCTTCTTCCTCCTTTGGCCAGGGATCCTTTTTTTAAGGCCTTAGGGTTTTTTGCTTCCTTAGATAAGGCGTTTCATGATGTGATGGGAACTATCCCATGTCGAGAGCAACCTTAAAGTTCACATAAAGAGAGCAGCCTTGCTGTCTGCTGGTTCCTTCAGTTCCCCCCTTAGTAAACAGTCCTTGATTTCAGCACATCCTTTTGGGAAGATTATTGAAGAAAAACTGTCTGCATCTGTAGCCTCGGAGACTGAGAAGACAGAGGATAGGTCTTTTGTCCATCAGTCCCGAGCTTCTAAAGGGAAATCTCCTGCATCTTCCTCCTCTTCTTTTAAATGCCTTCAGGCAATGCTACCTACTTTTCTAGGTCTTCCTTTCCAAGTGCTGGAAAGAGAAAAGTATCCTTTTGCCAGCAAAGTTCCAAATCCCATTCTGCAAGAGGAGGGAAGTTTATAACAGAATCCTAAGTTTAATAAATAGCTCCTTGAGCCCTCAGTTACCTGTGGGGATCAGGTTAGACCTCTTTGCTCAAGTGTTGGAGTGCTTAGGGGTAGCAAAAGTACTTTCGGAAGGGTATTGCATTCCTTTCAGGAGTTTGCCTCCGTTATCAAACCAGCCCATAATCTTTCGGTCTTGCAAAGGAAACCCAGAGAAGAGAAGGATCTTGAGTCAGGAAGTCTCTTCTTTGTTAGAGAAGGCAACTATAGAGGAAATACCAGCTACTGCACCAGGGTTTTACAACTGGCTTTTCCTAGTTCCAAAGGCAATGGGAGGTTGGAGGCCTGTTTCAGACATATCCAAGCTCAACCTTTATGTCCAACTGTCCCCTTTTTCCATGGAGTCGACCTCGATGGTCTTAGCCACCTTGGAGAAAGAGGCATGGATGTTTACGGTGGCAATGAAGGATGCGTACTTTCATGTCCCTATTCACCAACATTCAAGAAAGTTCCTACACTTTGTCTTCGGGGGAAAGACATACCATTTTTGAGCTCTTTGTTTCAGACTAATTTCTGCACCTCAGGTTTTCACCAGGGTCTTATTCCCCTTTGCAAAATGGCTTAACTTATTAGGTTTAAAGATACCTCTATACCTGGACAATTGGATTATCATTGCAAAGTTCAGGGAGGATTGCCTGAGGGCGAGGGAGCTAGTTCTGGGCTTAGCAAAAGCCCTAGGGTTACTGATAAACGTAACAAGGTCATCACTGGAACGATCTCAAAGAGTGACCTACCTGGGCATGGAGATTTATTGTTCTTTTCAAGGTTTTTCCTACACGTGCTTGAGTAGACAATCTCTTGTCAATCGCAAGCAAATTTGCCTCTTCAGGAAACCTGCCAGCCTAATGTTGCCTGTCTCTGTCAGGTCACATGTCTTCTCTGGAGGAGTTAGTCCCAGGTGCTCGACTATGGATGAGAAGTTTCAGTTGCACTTGAGGAAGCACTGGCACAGAGAGTCACAGCCAGTCCACAAGTTAGTGCCCTGGAACCCAGATCTGTTCCCTTACCTTCGTTGGTGGATGTCCAAAGAGATACTGCTTGCAGGGAAGTCTCTTGAGTCCTCAAGCCCAGACCCCTCTCTCTGTTCAGATGCCTTGGACAGGGGCTGGGATATACAGTAGTTATGGGGAATCAGGTCGCTTCCGGACTATGGTTCCCAATCAAGAAGACTTTGCACATAAACTGCAAGGAGTTGTTGGCTATCCAGAAGGGGCTGCAGAAGTGCAGTGACCAACAAAGTCATTTCTGTCTTCTCTGACAACTCAACGTCTCTGTCGTACCTAAGAAGACATGGGGACACAAAGTCAGAAACGTTAGTAGCCATTACCATGGATTTACTGCTCTGAACGAAGGAGAGGAACATAGTCCTAATGCCCAGTTTGTACCTGGTTGATTGAATGTTCTGGCAGACATGCTAAGTCATCCAGGACAGGTACTCTCCCATGATTGGACGTTAAATCTGACTGTGTGTGAGGCAATTTGGAAAGAGTTCGGTTAACCTCCCATCGATCTCTTCACAACAGAGTTGAATCGTCGTTTCCAGTTGTATGTCTCACCAGTTCTGGACCCTCAAGCCTGGACAGTAGACGCTATGGCTTTAGACCGGGCAAATCTATTTATATATGCTTTCCCTCCATGTCTGATGTTGAAGGAAGTGCTCAAGAAATTGAGAGAATCCTGGAACACCACCATGATTCTAATCGTGCATTGGTGGCCGAGGAGGTATTGGTTCACAGACCTTCTAGAAATGTTGATAGAAGTTCCAAGACATTTACCTTTTTGAACAAATCTACTTTGACAGACAGAGACAGGGAGGCTACATGGAAATATCAGCATGCTTCTTTTAACCACTTGGAAACTGTGAACAAGCTCCTCAGAGCTAGAGGCTTTTCAAAGTTGTCTAGGGACTCCATCCTCACTGCAAGGAGAAAGTCCACTAATATATTATATGAGAAACAGTGGGAGCTGTATAGTGCATGGTGCAAGTCCAGGGGCATTTCATGTCTTCACACCAGCATTGATAATGTAGTCAAGTTTCTATGATTCTGAAGATATGCTAAAGGATGGATTGGATATTTCAAAGGATGTTGACATATGAACGGCACTGGAAAAGCCGAAGGTTCTTCAGAAACCTCTTTTATGGAACCTAGATATTGTCTTACAACACCTTAGAGGCCCTCCTTTTGAGCCCATTCTCTCAAGGCTCTTCTTTGAAAACCTTCTTTCTGGTGGCCTTGGCTTCGGCCAAAAGAATAAGTAAATTGCAAGCGATATTGTTAGTAGGGTTTTCTCATCCTGGAGCAGAATTATCTTTACTGGCTTCCTTTCGTGCCAAGAACGATGTTAAGGCCAAAGCTCTTTCTAGAGCTTTCTCTATCCCTTCGCTAGAAACTCAAATTCCTGGGGAAGGAGAACTGGTTTTATGCCCTGTAAGTGCTCTGAAGTATTATACGTCCCGTCTTAAACCTGTAAGGAAGCAGTGTAGGAACCTATTTTGGTTAGTCAGGAAGCCTGAGGTTCCGATGTCTGAAAATGCCATAGATTTCTTGATTAAGTCCTTAATTCTGGAAGCACACCATACAGTCTCTCCAGAGGTTTGTCCCCCTTTGAAGGTGAAACCAGACGATGTCAGAAAAGTGGCTACTTCTATTTAGTTTTCACCAACACCTCTCCCTAGACCATCTAGTATTGGCAGCACTGTGGTGGTGTAGCTCTGTTTTCACTTCCAACCACTTGGGGGACGTAGAGAGCCAGTATGAAGACTGCCATACGCTAGCACCTCTTGTTTCAGCAGGAGAGATTATCTCCTAGTCTTCCCATTATGTGTCAAGAATAGATAAGGGTTCTCTCTAGCTACCTCCTTCCTGGGTAAAGAGGAACTATGTGATGAGTTTGTACATGGTAGTTTACTCCATTTTATTTATTTGGGTCTTTTTGTATACTGTAGTTGTCCTTGCTTTGTTTGTTCTTGGGTGTGGGCAAACAAAGTCTTTCTTTTTTTTTTTTGTTATGTTATTTGATGTTGCAGAGCCATTACTCCTCATTGGAGAAGGCTACCCGGAGCTGATTAAGTAACACTTTTATTTAAATTTTGGCTTGTTGTTTTTGGGTGTGAGGTACCACTGCAACTTGACTGGGTAGGTGGTAACTCTTGAGGGATCATCATTTAGTTGTGGTTTTAGCTTCTGTCAGCCCTACAGGCCTGAGGCACAGGTGCCAATAAATTGCCATTCTGCTGCATTGCAGATCTTCAACCAATGACCACATTTGGGCTTCACATTCCACCTCCTTCCCCTCAATGTGGTACCACCTTGACATGGTAAGGGGGCTCTTGAACCCCAGGAATTTTTTCCCAGGTTTGAGCCCAAGAGTCCCATATACCAATATATATTTATATTTGGATTAATTTTTGTGGAATTTTCCACTTTTACTCAAATTTATTTGACCTGATAAATAGGAAAAGATATCATAGCTGGGAATGGGTTTATATCTGAAGCTAAACAGTGAGAAATGTGGGAGGACCATCAACTGCCCGATAATGTTTGGACTTGAGAGTTATTACATTGATAGCTCAAAGGCGGAACTATTCTTTAGGGCAGGACCACAGATTCCAGGGGGATCTGGTTCTGGGGATAGGACTCTCAGTATTCTATCCAGTTTGCCCATAACATGATGGGGATGATTGTATTCTAGTAATATTGTCAGTCCTAGCAAGTGGGTTAGGCTTACACTAGGGCCACTCTAACCATGTTGTGCCATCCCCTGTGGGGTAGGGTAGGGAGTGGACATTTGGGAGTCAATTCTCACTTGTGCCATTGGTGGAAGAATAAACTCCATGAAAGGCTTATGATATCTTTTTAAGGTTTTCAGGTTTATTTAATTTTTTTTATATACTTGAATCTTTATACTAAGTAATTTTAAAGATTCAAGTACCCCTGGACCCTTTGATGGTATTGTTCCGGCACAGATGATGACTGCTGCTCCAGTACAGAGCAAATCTTCTAGCATGGAAATGGACAATTCTCTGGATAATCCAAATAATCAAAAGTTGGATTATCTGGAGTTTTATAAGGCATTCAAACTTTAATGCCTTATAAAACTCCCAAAAAGAGTAAATACTGACATGACCCAACCTTGACTCACTTTGACTCCCTCTTTGGGAGTGGAAGTTGGTCAAGGTTTCTAACCATGGAAGCTGACCAAAATATTTCAGCTTTAAAATTAGAAAATTATTTATTAAATAAACATCCAACGACAGGTATGTCATTCAGACAAATAAAAGAGAAAACTTGGCTTATAGAAGCCACAACAAAAAGTCAGTCTGAAGACTATTTGTCTTTGAAGAATATAAACAATATTAACATAAAAGTGAAAACCTTGATACTATGAACAACATTCAGGGTACCATTGTACTTCATGAAAACGACAACAAACCAGTCGATAAGAAAATGCTATTATACTCTCTCAAAGATACCTCAAGGTCCAAGATTGTGAGGTATATGTTGTACCAAGTAAAAATAGCAATAAACAAATATTAAAAATAGCAAAAATAAAATTTGAGGGTGAAGGGCTACCTCAAAAAATAAAAATTCTAGGCCAAAATAGAGAGTTAAGACCCTGTGTCTCAAAGCCACTGCAGTGTCAAAATTGCAGTAAGTTTGGGCACACAAAGAAAAATTGTCGTAATGAACCGGTATGCGCTTATTGTGGATCTACTGAACATACCCACAGTGGAAGTGCAGTGAACCTAAATGTGTAAACTATGGGCAGAATCATCGTGCAAGATCCAAAGAATGCATATATTATATATACGGTACGGAATTGAAAATACTACGAGAACAAACGGGTGTGCTTATAAAAGAGGCTAAGTTGGAGTTAAAAGTGAGAGGAATTCAAGATCCGTCTAAGATACATACATATTCTTCAATAACATGAGCAAATAATGAAACAAAAATGCAAACAGATAGAAGTAACAGAGCATAGAAAAGTAAATCTCAAGAAGAAATTAATAATTTAGAAATAAAAACTAAAATGGTAAAGAATATAGAAACAGGTACAAATGAGATGGATATTTTATCCAATTCATTTGAAATATTAATGCATATAGAAACACAGGAAGATGCTACTACTAAAGTAACAGAGGAGGGTCATGATGGACTGGAAATTAAAGATAAAAAAAGACATTTGGAGAGAGCACCACCCAAAATGAAGAAACCAACAATTATTAGAGAAACATCAGTTAAACCAAAGGTAAAGGAGATGAAAAAGGAACAAAAACAAAAACAAGCTAAGAATTTACCTCTATCTTTTCCTAAAATTGTAGTAAAACCTATGAAGGCAGATGTCAAAAACAGTGAAGAAGTGAAAGAGAACCATACCATTGATAACAATGATTATATCAAAGGAGAAGAGATTACTCCGTCTCCAGTGATTGGTACAAGAGCAAATGAAAAAAGAAATATACCCTGTACATGATAATACATGTGAATGTAATGATTGTTTCATTGAATTATGCAATAACAACAAAAGCATAACAAAAAAGTTGGTTTAAACATTATAAGAAATTTTATGAAATTTAGAAAAAAAGAAACCACGGATTTGAGTACCCATGAAAAACGTTGCATGTGCATTGAGCACTTAGTATATTATAAAGAAAAACAAATGAATGTCATGAGTAAATTATTAGGAAAAATCCAAGGTGATGATACAAAAAAAGAGAGTAAAACTCGACCACTATAACAAAATATTTTCAGTAGCTATATTATACAATGGAACATAAATGGTCTGCAGACCAGATTACACCTAGGAGAAGTACAACGGTTATTAAAAGAATATGAACCAGTGATATTATGTCTAGAACATGTCAACAAAACACTGTCAGCAATAGGTAAATATACCTTAGCATCAACATCACAAGAGGAAGTAGAAAATTTAGGTACAGCCATATATGTACAAAACAAAGTATTTACAACAAAGTACCTGCTAACATTATTGACTTGCAAATATCAGGTATTAAAATTTGAGTAAAAAATGATAATTATGTAATTTATAATTTATACAATCAACCTAATAAAAATTACGACATTGACAAACGTAAAAAATTATTTATTAATGCCAAGGAACCTACATTAATAGTAGGTGATTTTAATGCTCACAATCCGTTGTGGGACTGTAATTGTACAGACTCATATAGAGCAGGAAGTAAAATAGAAGAATTCATAGATTCATACGACATGTGCTGTATAAATGATAACAAAATCAGCACATTTTTTGTAAAACACATTGAACATTTTCCTCAATCAACTTAACTCTGTGTACAGCAAACATACTAGGCAGGTTGGATTGGAATACAGTTGACGACTTGCACACAAGTGATCATTTCCCAACATTAATTTCATTATTACAAAATAATCCCGCCAAGCATGTCACCTCAATATAACATTTATAAAGCAGATTGGGAGCAATATGAATTTCACACTAGAATTATCCCACCATTTGAATATTTAAATGACCATAATGAAACTAATAAATTTCTTGTTGATTTTGTTAAAAATGCTGCTGATAAAGCAATACCAAAATCAAAAGCTCATCCAACAAAACACAAAGTCCCATGGTGGTCTGAAAAACTAACAGAATTAATAAAAATAAAACACCAAATTGGAAGACATTAGATAATTTGAATAGAAAGTTCAGTAAAATAAATAAAACATTACCGATATTAGAAGAAAATTTACAAAAACTGACCTTATTATTATAAGAAATTGATACATTAAAACCTGTATATAACAAAATATGCTGTACTGTATTTGTATATCAATTATTTATTTCTTTTTTATGGGTAATATGTTAAGCTAACTTTTAAATGAAATTAACTGTAATTTCATTTAAAAGTTAGCTTAATGCTGTATTTTGGGAGCATCATTTGGGTCATATTTAATTTTTAAACTCTAGAAATAACCATTTATTAACATTTTAAGTGACTGTATGAAACATAAGCGAATCCTCCTCTGATGCGAAGGTTCTGGAACCTTACCTCGCATAAGTTCAAGGTATTACTGTACGCATTATTCACAGAAAGTTCACCTATTCACGGTATTTTTCATAGAGAAATATTCACTAATTACTGTATTTTCATATTTTCTTGACTAAATGCACTTTTTGTGATAAGATTATTAAAATGCTCAGGTATAAGCATTTTTAAAGGGGTTTTTTGGTGTTTGAGCTATCAAGATAGGCAGTTATAAGCGTTTTTAGAGGGGTGTCAAGTATTCGTGGATTTTAACTATCATGGGGGTTTGTGGTAGGCATCCCCCAAGAATACCGAGGTCGATTGTATATATATATATATATATATATATATATATATATATATATATATATATATATATATATATATATATACATACTGTATGTGTATATCAACTAATGTATGTCATATCTATATCGATATCTACACATTTACCTTCTGGGAGCTGCAACCTTGCCTTTAAAGAGCACCACTTCCAGCTGGTAGTACCTTGTTTAGGACCCCAACATCAGGCTTCAATCACATGTCACCTCTTGGTTGACACCATTTTAGGTCAAAGTTAGATGCACTGTCAAAAATTCTGGCCCTCATGAGGAGCACCCAATATCATTTGTTAGCATGATGAGGGATAAGCCCAGGATGCTGAGTACGTTATCTTTGTGTCTCAACTGTGGCACCTGATAGATGACCTTGGTTAAAACCAGTGGACCATTGGAACAGAATAGACCATTGGCTTTATTCAGCTAGGAACTACACTGCAGGGAACTGGCAATCTTGTGTATTTGGTAAATGAATCCTCTGAGGGTTGTTGTTTATTGGTTTTTATACTGGCTGTAATTTGGTAATTGGAGTCACTACTTTTTTCTTAACAAGATGGCTATTAATACACTTGGACATCAGCAGAAAGGGAATACAGAGGAATGTTTGAAGTTTACAGGAGCATATGTTGCAGTTTTCACCAACTTGACTTCACCAACAAAAAAGTTGACTCAAGTATCAAAGGCTGATACATAAAAGCTTCTTTAGGAGAAGGATGAGTAGGGATTTGTAGAAGATAATGCATAGGAAAGACATGAATAGAGGAATTTTACAGAGGGTTTTTGCATCACACAATGGGAGTATGGGTAAATATATATATATATATATATATATATATATATATATATATATATATATATATATATATATATATATATATATACAGTAAACCCCAGTATTAGCGTTCTCATGGTTCATGGACTCACGCATTCAGCGGGTTTCTCTGTGGAACATATCTAGCCATCATTCATGGAAAATTCGCCCATTCATGTATTTTTACTGAGAAATATTCACTAATTACTGTATTTTCATATAATTTTCATGAATAAATGCACTTTTTTTATGAAACTATTAAAATACTCAGGTATAAGCATTTTTACAGGGTTTTTCTTGGTTTAAGCTATCAAAATGGGCAGTTCTAAGTGTTTTTAGAGGGGTTTTAAGCATTCGCAGATTTGACCTATTCGTGGGGGGGTGTGGGACACATCACCCGCGAATACGGGGAGTTCACTGAATATATACTGTATATATATATATATATATATATATATATATATATATATATATATGTATATGTGTGTGTGTGTGTGTTATGTATAAATTTACTTATTGTTTTATATGCAGTTTAAATACCATTAATTTTTATTTTTATTTCTTAGGTCCCATTAATTTTTATTTTTTATTTCTTAGTCATACCCATTGTCATGGATGGAGAGTTTCAACACAGACAAGGAAAGTATGCACCAAAGTCAACCCCTTCCACCATCATCTGCTCCCCCATCTGGTGGAGTGATTACATCAATGCCTGATGGGACAGATGCCAACAAAGCAGGAATGTTCTCCAATGTTTTTAATATGTCAAATGTGTCCAACATGCTGTCCAGGTAAGACTTTATAATATCACCATGAATTGTGATTGTGGCTAGTTTTTGCCCAGGATTTTATTAGGTCTTTGCTTAATCATGTAAGAGAAGGTCTGCATGTTTTTTATTAAATTTGGTAATGTTTAATATAAATAGTTTATTATTGACAAGCAGCTTAACAATATCACAAGTACAGTAAAATGAGCATATTGTTGACTTTTTGCAGAATTAAAAAGTCTATCATGATAAAAACTATGTAGACCTATTATGCATCTTACTCACCAATTAATAACTTATTTTCACACTAACTTTGTGATTTGCACTTTTTTTAATAAATCTAAAGGCATGAGGTATTGACCCTGCTTAACCCAGTATATTGTAACCATGTTTAATATTAGAGGGTATTAAAAATTTGCTTAAGGCTTTCTGTCCGTGAACTGGAAGTTATTTCAGTTTACATTATTGAATCCTTTCATTATATAACTAATGCGGAGTACTAGAATGTTTTAGTATTTTAAGTAGAGCAGATTATTAGTTTAGCTTTAGTTAATTAAAGAATCATAATATATGAATTGGATAGTTTTACCATAGACCAATAGTTTTCTGATTAGTTAAGGTAGTTGTGCTGTATTGTGACAATACTTAAAAATTACGGTTGTGCAGTAATTTAGTTTTTATGGTTGAAGGAAAACTAGTGCTGTAATTTACTGAATGAATTATAAAAATATTTTTGATAAGAGAAGAATTCAAGTAAATTTCTAGCTGGTGAATTTTGGTGCCAATCAGGTATGTGACTTTAAAGAATTTCATTTAGAATCTGTAAGATGCACAGACAGTAAAATAATGTCTTTCTATGATCTTTTATATTCTGTTTATATAGAGGAAACCATTAACCTTATAGAGCTTAATACTTTGGTATGTGCAAGGCCATCCAACTAACTTTATACCAGGTTGGCTACTCACCCAAAACCTTCATTTGAAAGTTTGTTATTAAATTGCTGCATCTTAACCCAGTTGAAAACGAGAACCTTAGTATGAGAGCAGTTTTTTCTTGCATTCAGGTATTGACCTGACCCCTAAGGCACACCACTTGTAACATTTCGCCGATAAGGAAACATCCCAGAACTTTTTCTGTTCCTTAGTGAGTCTAATTTTCAATCTCCTACTTGTGGCACCTTGTCAGATGCCGTATAAAAATCCAGATAATGTATATTAATTAGTACTCTGTTTTTATCTAGACATATTTAAAAAAACGTGTCATAGAAGAAGGCTAAAAGGTTGTATAAGCATGAACTCTTGTAAGAAATCCATGCTGACTATCTAGAAATGTAAATATCTCTGAATTGAGGAGAAATTTCTTCTTTGTTTCATTGATCACTCTCTGGTGGTATCCATTTGGAGATGGAAACTTGTTTGGGTTCAACTTAGTTGTTTTTGTCAATCCTGTTAACTATGATTTCCCTAACAGCACATTTCTTTGCTATCTAATTGAGTCAACAGGAATTTCTAAGTGTCTTTCTGATGAAGTATCTCTCAGATCTGCAGTATACAGTACCTCCCTGTATTCCCTTTGTTTTATGAGCCTTTTCTGTCCACTGTTATGGCAGTTTGTGTTAGTCCTTGACTATTAGCTATATCTATACTGAACCATCTTGGCTGTTTAAAACCATTTGGTGTTATTTTTCTTTGCTGAATGCAAAAGTTTTAAATTGCCATAGAATAGGTTGTAAATAGAAGCCACTTTTTCTTAGCATCAGCCTCCCTTCTTCCAGGAATTTTTTTCCTCACTTTGCAAGCACAGGACAAGTAGGCATTGTGCATTGAATATTAGGAAGAGGAAGAGAAAATTAAATCAAAATGAGGTGAGGTATTAAGAATGGTCAGATTAAAATCCTATAAATTTTAAAGATTCTGGCTCTATGACAAGGAAGAGGAAAAGCTGCCATAATGGAATGCAGAAACAATATTGAAAAGTTGAATTTGTATATAAGTGGCTTACCAAGCAATTACATAGCTACTACACGGCAGTCTAATGAAATTCAAATTTTCGCAGTGGCGCTACCATCACTAGTGCAGGTGACAGGGTCCTGCCCACTTTTGGGATTGACAGTTACAAATCAGCAGAGAGGATCAATTAGTTTCTGCCGGCTCCCGATTAACATTGGTAGTCTTGTGCAGTTGTTGCTTCATCTTTTTTGGATTTTGTCCTTAGTTTTGGGGAAGTATTCTCTTTCACACTTTTGTGGTGGCTTTTTCTGTCCTCGTTATTTTGTTCGTTAACATTATTTCTCAAGATACTTAATTATGTCTGACTCCAGCTCTTCCAGCATTCGTTACTGTACTTGGGTGTAAGACCAGACTTAATAAAGTGACTTATGATTCACACACTGTGTCAGGTGTAGGGGGCAAGAGTGTAGTAAAGAACTTATCTGTCTAGAATGTCAGGATTGGGAAGATAATAAATGGAAGACCTTGAAGTCTCTTTTGGATAAATTAGATCAAGACAGGAAAAGGAAGGCAGCCTTTAGAGCTGAAAGTAGAGCTAGTCAGGAAACTCCTTTACCAGGTTCCTGTGTTTTCGATCCCAATGTTGTCAGTCTCGAAGCAAAATTCAATAAAGAATTCAAGTTTTTAGCTAATACTGTAATGGAATTGGGTTCAGGGATTTTGTGTTGAAATTGGCACCCAGTGTCAATGTTGCGCCTAGTGGCAGTGTTGTGAGTGATGAGGAGGTGGTTGCTCATCTCACTGGTGCTCCTGGATGAAGGTCACTGTCCCGCTTCCTTGCACCTGGGAGAAGACATACCGGAGGTCCGAGGGAGGCCAGTGAGATTTGCCCATGGTCAGTCATCCCCTCCGTCAAGCCTGTTGCACGGTCCCAGGCTATGAAAGAGCACCATTGGAAAGGCGTCTCTCTGTGCTTCTCGCTTTTCATAGGATTCGGAAGACTCTGTGCCAGACGCAAGGCATCAGCAGCATAGATCTTATGTCTCCGGCCTTTGAAAAGACATTCTGATGTGGCAGCCAGCTTGCCTCCTGTCAGGAGATATAAGGATGCTAGTGTTAGTCCGCAGCCCTCCTGCAGTTTCACCGTTCCACCAACTACCGCTTCTTCCGCTGGTCTTCAATCTTCTTGGAATAGTCTAGAGCCTTTGTCGAGTCATGAGCGCCCTATTTTGGTCTCATAGCAACATGATTCTTTCAGTAAGTGCCAGTCTCCTCCTGCTAAGTGCTTTCTCGGCTCAGAGTGCCCGTCTCCTTTGACTTGCTTGGGCCTGCTTTGCCTCTTCAGTCGTCTGCACTAACTGTTCAGTGTCAAATTTTGGCGCTTGGCGCCAACTATAGGGCATTCGGTGCCAACTGTGGAGCATTCGGCGCCAACTTTTGGGCTCTTGGTGCCAATTGTGGGGCACTCACCACCTCTTCCCTCTCCATCAGCCCAGGAAGATTCGGCCTTAGCCCCGATTAAGCGTCAGCTTGAAGAACTCATGGGCTTTTTAAAGAAGAAAACAGTCGTTTCCAAGAGCAAGGACACTTTATCCCGTCTCTTCTGATGAGGAAGAAATGGGACAAGATACAGCTCCTCCATCTGTCTATTCGCCATTGCTAAGATTCTTTCTGGCGAATTTTCCAGGCTTCTTCGAGCCTGCTACTCGTGGTTTCCCAGCCTCGACATTTCTTATGAGGAAACAATCGGCTGACGTCGTCTGCCTCCCCAAGCTAGTTCTTTCCTCCTCCTCAAAGAAAGTTCTTTGAGAAGTAGACGAGTGGCTGGCTGTGAAGAGGAACCAAGGCAAAGCAACCTTTGCCTTCCCCCCTTCAAAACTTCTCAACAGAAAATATCGGTTTTACGCCACTGGGGAAGCTCCCTCCTTGGGGGTCTCTGCCTCCTCCCAGGGGAATTTCTCCGGGTTGGTTGACGCCACACATTGCCCTGCATTCTCCACAGCCAAGATTTCCTTCTTTTCATCCAAACTGGACCATGTTGTCAAGAATCTATTCAAGGTGTTAAAAATCTTTAGCTTCCTTGATTGAACGGTGGGGGCTTTAGCCAGAAAAACCAAGGGTTGTCAGGTTTTAGCTGAAGATTTCTCTTCTGACTGGTTGGGAGTATTGTCTTTCATAGACAAGGCAGTCAGGGATGGCTCTTGCAAGCTTGTCTCCCTGTTTTTGTCAGGAATCTTAAAGAAGTGAGAGCTGTGGTGCTCCTTCACCACCAAAGGAGTCACCACAACACAAGAGTCAGCTCTCGTTCTCTTCTTTAGACAGGTCCCATCTCTTCCCCCAAGACACGATTAAGGAGATTCTGTCTGATCTTCAGAAGAAATCTACAGCTGATCTTAAGGCTCAATTTGCCAAGCATCCTAAGGAAACTCCCGCAACAGCAACCAAGTCCTTCTCATCTTTGCAGCAGCCCTTTCAATCTAGAAGTCTTCATTTAAACTAGCCGCTAAGAAATGAGAACACAGTCCTTAGCACCCCGGTTAGAGCCAGGCTACACCTCTTTTGCAGGGAATGGAGCTGCAGAGGGGCAGAACCCTGGGTAATCCAAGTGTTGAGGGAAGGATATTCCATCTCTTTCCAGGAGAAACCTCCCCTTTCCAAATTGCCAATCAACTTGACTGCCTACTCAGCTCACTCCAAGAAGCTTGCCGCCCTTTCTCAGGAAGTAGAGTCCCCTCTTCACAAAGGGGCAGTAGAAGAGGTTTTGGATCTCAAATCGGAGGGATTTTACAACTGTCTCTTCATGGTCCCCAAGTCATCGGGAGGCTGGAGACCAGTTCTAGATGTCAGCACCCTGAATCACTTTGTGCTGAAAACCAGATTTCATATGGAAACCAGTCACTCTGTCTTGTCCTCTCTTTATCATGGCAACTGGACAGCCACCCTTGACATGCAGGATGCCTATATCAATGTTCCAATTCACACAGACTCAAGGGAGTTCCTGTGCTTTGTGTTTTGGGTCAAAGTTCTCCAGTTTCAAGCCTTGTGCTTCGGTCTGTCCACCGCCCCGTGGGTTTCACTCAGATCCAGTTTGCTGATAGTTGACAGTAAAAACAAGATAGATATTGAAGTTTATTAACATATAATTCATTATATAAGTCACTTGAAATTGTCAGTTCTGTCTAATCAAAGAAGGAATATTATGAGAAAGAGATTTTGAGAGTGAAGAAGCATGAGGGGAAAGCAATATGAAAACAGATTGGGGGCAAGTGTACTCATATCCCCTACCAAATGGCTCCCCACTCAGAGGACTTGGAAATGCTTCCCACCACACATCTGAACTCAGAATTTCATAATAAAAGTATTTTTAAAGCTCTTACCTGGCCTTCTTACAGTACTCCTTGTTCAGGGGTCCAATCTGGGGTCTAGCTCTTGAACAAGTGGGCTTACTTATACACCTTGAAAATCTGACTGCAATTGCTAATTCAGGCAGGAAACTTAATAGAAAAAACAGTTGGGCTGAGGGCCGTACTTCAACAAGGGGCTTTGCAGATAATCATTTAGGTTTACTTTAAATGGAATATATTTATAATTAAACACATCAATCAGAAGACTAGGGGCTGCCACATGGTTTGTTATGCTATCACTGTTAAAAAACTGATTAGTCTATGATTAATCCTCTTAAAAGGGATTCTAAAGAATTGGTTGCAGTGGCCATTTCACTGCAAGAAGCACAAGACAAGTTGATGTTTCCACGGCCGATGTACCGTCTGCAATGTGATAATGCCAGTGGTTACACAAAGATGAATATAACGATCTCGGGCGAATCGAGGGCTGCACAGAGGGTGCCAAGAAACTCGATTCTGGTACAGTATACAGGCAGTCCCCGGTTTACGATGGGGGTTCCGTTTTTACGCCATGTTGTAAACTGAAAATCGTCGTAAACCGAAAAATCGTCGAAAATCATCAAAAATCATGAGAAAACGTTACTTTTAATGCTTTGGGTGCATTGAAAACGATGTAAACTGCATTTTTATTGAGTTTTTCATCAAAAAAACCTCCAAATTATGATTATTCTGCTGTTTTGGAGCCATATTTCTTCCGTCGGATCAGCATACGTGGTGTCGTAAACCGGGAAATAATTTCTGATGAATATATTTGAAAAGCGTCGTAACCTCGGAACGTTGTAAGCCGGACCCGTCGTAAACCGGGGACTGCCTGTACTTGCATTAAAATTCACACTTGAGATAAATGAGTCAGGTCTTTGTGATAACTCACACTTCAGAAAAGAAAACGAGAGTGCAGTTGAAGATTAAAGATCGTGACTGTTGAAGAAACCTCTAGTCAGGACATTACCATAAGGTAATGGAGCGATGGAGGGGCCTCGTTGAATTTCACCAGGGATGGAGGGATGAGTTCAATTGGAAAATGCACAGGTAACGCGACTAGGTGGTCGAAAGGTGACCACGTGGAGGGGTCAGCTCAATAAGGAGCATTCAAAGGGTTGTGTGTGGGTCTGCTACCGGGGTGTTCTGAGAGCGATGACCACTGTTTCTCGCCTTATATGACCTCAGGCTTATTATCCTGCTCCTCCCAGAGGTCACTGTGATCATGGGATGGCGGTACAGTCTCCTCATTTTCTATGTTGGGATCTTCCCCAAATCCTGGTGACTTCTGGCAACCCATGTTCACCAGTTTTTACGGGGAGCTCAACCCTTCTGGCGGATTTTTGGCAGGCTTTGTCTCCATTTGCCTTTTATCTGAAAAGAGGTAATTCAATCAGTCACCAGGTCTTTAAAAAAGATAAACAGATGCACCAAAAAGGGGGCATGGAGAGAAGTTGACACAGGGGCTGAGTTTCTCACACCCTCCTCAGTTAGGCTATGTTATTTTGGGGTGCAAGGCAGTTTGGAAGTTTGGGTTTGCTTCAGAAGTGGTTTCCCACTTAACTAAAAAAGTGTCTTAAACTGTACAGGGTAATGAATTTTGATTATTGTAATCAAAGAAAAGTGGTGCTATTGAAAGGGGTTCCAGTGCTAATTGAAGGCATTTTCTAATTTGGGAAAAGATTACAAAAGTACAGAGAATGAAGGATTGTGAATTTCACTGAGAAATATTTGAAAGGTTAAAGATTGCTTTCAAGTAAATGAAAAGGAAATAAAGTATAAGTTTATCTTGGTTGTAAATTTTAACACATTACAAGCTCAATGTAATCAACAGTATTGCAATCCAATGAAAAAATTGAATTAAGTGGTCTCACAAACATAATGGCATTTTCATAAAGAAGCCATTATGATACTGTACTAAAGTATGCGCTGCATGACTTCAGTGAGATATAATTTAGGTATATCCATCTGTCATGGAATACTTAATTTGAAAAAATAAAACAAAACACTAGGTTCTCTTGCATTGTATTAAGACCTAGGCACTGATAATCATCTTCAAATGTGATGAGACCCTTCTGTATCCTAGAATTGTGACTGAATATATGAAGACCTATCTCATAAACAGGGAGGCCATCCATATGTGACTTGAGAATTTCAACTCATTGGTCTAGTTAAACTACCTAAAAATAATCAAAGCACCAACAGGGAAAAAATAATTCCAAATGCCTTAACCACAAGCAAGCATTGCAAGTACGGTTTGACTGCACAGTAATAGCAAAAGCAGACAGAAAAATATTGGCATTGATAAGAAAAAGTAAGATTATCACCAAAAGGAGGGTTTAAGAGGGTTTAATTGTCCATTTATATTCTTCAAAATTGCTTGGTAGATGAGAGTGAAGGTCATACCCCATTTGCAAAGGACCTCTCACTCCAGACAAAGATGAAGTTTTCTTTGTGAATTCTTTGTTAGTTGACCCTTTGAGTACCAAAGTAATAAGTTCTAGTAAGGCAGTGGTTGCACTTGATACACTTGATATGAAAGTTTTAAATTAGGATTGTTGCATCACAACCTCATTAGTCATGTACATTATATGCCTCGTATCATAGTCCACCATACTACCAGGATCAACAGTGTTTGTATCTCTGTGACAGAAAGAGGAAGTAGTCTCATCACACATGCAATCTCTGGATCCTTAGGAGTATATTAACTAACAATTTATGTGGTCCTGCAGTGCTGCCAGCAGCTCTTCAATCATTCTGCTTATATTTTCTTTGGGATTGCTTGCCAGTGCTTGTCACTATTATATTTTCTGTTGAAAATAATTTATTTCATATACAGTATTGAGTATTTAGGCCCCATTATGAGTTCACGCTACCTAGCAGCTAGCACTGTAATTGTTTACTGTCAGTGAGTAATTAACTTTTTTTTTTTTTATAAATCTTTTGAGAATGTAGGTTTTCAACAGTGTATCATCACTCCAGAATTTTTAAGTGTTTTGTGTATAGTTCACACTTTCATTAATTTACCTTCATATGTGATTGTGATGTTAAATAGCTTAGGCATAGTTAAGTGGTGAGTGCTTGGCAGTGAGTTGCCATTTATAATACATTGCATTTTTGGTAATAGTTGTGTGCTATATATTTACCTTTTAGTGCGGACTTTTGTCAAACAACAAAATAGGAATATATATTGTGTTTTTTGCTTATCTTTTTTTTCTATCAAATTTGTAATTACGGTACTATGTACAGTATATA
>NC_089745.1:70921652-71041652 GCF_040412425.1 Macrobrachium rosenbergii
ATTGCTTACCCCATCACAAAATCAGATTAACATAAGGTGAATTATCGTAACTCAAGCACTACCTAGGTACCTAAGTATTTTAATAGTTTTATCACAAAAAAGTGCATGTAATCATGAAAATATGAAAGTACAGTAATTAGTGAATATTTCTCAGCGAAAAACACCGCAAATGAGCAGATTTTCAGCGAATGACACGTATAGAGAAATCTGCGAATAGGTGAGTCATGAATTGTGAGAATGCGAATATGGGGGTTTACTGTATATATATATATATGTATATATACACATATATATATACACAAGCAGTCCCAGGTTTATGATGGGGGTTCCATTTTTACGCTGCGTCATAAACCGAAAAATCGTTGAAAATCGTCAATAATCCTAAGAAAACCTTACTTTTAATACTTTGGGTGTATTAAAAACGATGTAAACTGCATTTTTATCGAGTTTTTCATCAAAAAGCTCCAAATTTTTAGTATACTGCCATTCTGGAGCCATATTTCTTCTATCAGATTGGCATTCGATGCGCCGTAATCCCGGAACATGCGCCATAAACCGGGAAATAATTTCTGATGAATATATTTGAAAAGCGTCCGTAACCTTGGAACATCTTAAACCGGACCCATCGAAACCAGGGACTGCCAGTATATATATATATATATATATATATATATATATATATATATATATATATATATATATATATATATATATATACTATATATATATATATTTATATATGTACAGTGAACCCTCGCTACTTGGCGGTTCAACTATCATGGATTCACGACTTCGATTTTTTCCATTACGTATGTATATTATAAGAGAAAATATATAGCGGATTTTCCGGAAATTTCAAAAATAGTCGCGATATATGAAGACCCAAATATTTCATTAATTCCATTAATAATTATTAATATCTGCTAGTACTGTTGGTTCATTGCATTATGACATATAATTCAGTACAAAATGAAATTAAACAAAAAGATGCTTCACTGCATCGCGGATTTTTCAGAAATATTCATCGAAAAATTAAAATTAAAAAGTACCGCCATATCGGCAGCCATATTGCGGAAAACAGCGATGTTTCATCATGTTACGTGAGAAGAACGGGGCTTACGAGACCGACGCAAGGACTGGAAGTTTCAGTATATACCCACAGGCACTCGGACAAGGCATGTGAGTGGTACATAAGAGAATATCTTATCACTGTTGATGTTTCATCTTAAATCACTGTAAAAATAATTAAAATCCGAATTTCATACGTAAGCAACTCAAGGATACTGTATACAGTCTCGTCCCAAGCTACTGTGCTGTACAGTACACACCATCTCTCTCTCTCTCTCTCTCTCTCTCTCTCTCTCTCTCTCTCTCTCTCTCTCTCTCTCTCTCTCTCAATGAAATATGAATTACTGTATCATAAACTTTTATGTACAGAATTAAAAATAATTTCATTGACAAATTTGTTTCTTTTAGCAACTAAAAAATTATTTTCCTAATTCTTTCGTTAGTAGTGAGCAGCTTCAGTCAGCTGATTCTCAGAACGTAAACATTACAAATATGGGACGATCTTTTTTTTTATGCATATTACTGTGATAGGAGATCAAAATAGTAATACAGGCACTTGGACAAGGCACGTGAGTGGTACATAAGAGAATATCTTATCACTGTTGATGTTTCATCTTAAATCACTGTAAAAATAATTAAAATCCGAATTTCATACGTAAGCAACTCAAGGATGCTGTATACTCTCTCATCACCAGCTTGTCAAGACTTAGTCAAGACTTAGTCTCGTCCCAAGCTACTGTGCTGTACAGTACACTCTCTCTTTCTCTCTCTCTCTCTCTCTCTCTCTCTCTCAATGAAATATGAATTACTGTATCATAATCTTTTATGTACAGAATTAAAAATAGTTTCATTGATAAATTTGTTTCTTTTGGCAACTAAAAATTATTTTCCTAATTTTTTCGTTAGTAGTGAGCAGCTTCAGTCAGCTGATTCTCAGAACGTAAACATTACAAATATGGGACGATCTTTTTTTTATGCATATTACTGTGATAGGAGATCAAAATAGTAATACAGTGTTTAAGTGCATAGGAAGTGTTTATAACAGTGTGGGAAAGGCTATACAGTAAAGCCTTTAAATATATACCATGTATATACAGTATATGCCTCCCTAGGGAGGGGCCAATGCTACTTCCTGAATTTCACTTATCGCTGGGGTTCTGGCCCCATTATCCGCGATAGACTAGGGATCACTGTATATATATATATATACATATATATATATATATATATATATTATATTATATTATATATATATATATATATATATATATATTATATATATATATATATACAGTCCCTGGTTTATGATGGGGTTCCGTTCTTACGCCAAATGTATTAGTTTTAAAATCGCCATAAACCGAAAAATCGTCGAAAATCGTCAAAAATCCTAAGAAAACCTGACTTTTAATGCTCTGGGTGTATTGAAAATTATGTAAACTGCATTTTTATTGAGTTTTTCATCAAAAAAACCTCCAAATATTGATTATTCTGCCATTTTGGAGCCATATTTCTTCCGTCGGATCGGTGTACGACACGTCGTAACCCTGGAACATACGTTGTAAACCGGGAAATAATTTCTGATGAATATATCTGAAAAGCGTTGTAACGTCGGAACGTTGTAAGCCGGACCCGTCATAAACCGGGGACTGCCTGTGTATACATATATATATATATATATATATATATATATATATATATATGTATATACATCTGTATACAAATATACATCAATATGCAGTAGAACCTCAGTCCTCGACGCTAACAGAGAAGAAATGTTGAGATTCGATTTTGTCGAATTCTGAGTTAATTTCTCCCATAAGAAATAACTGAAAATGGATTAATCCATTCCTGACCACCAGTCATTACCCCAACCTTGGATACAAAAGATTAACTGCAAATTACAATTAAATAAGCAGAGTTGAATAACTGCTGTATCATAAGCACTTTTTACATTTTTAAATGCATACTGTATCAAAAAATTGGCCCAATGACCAATTTCATTCGATGATAGACCTTCTGAGTGAATAAGATACCAGAATGTATCAACACACAATCAAAACTGTTGTTAATATTGAAACATTGAAAAAAAAGCCAGATTATCACATGAACTCACGTCGCTGAGCCTCTATTGAAAAAGGTCTCTCAGGTGGAAAGCAAGGCGTTATCCACTTAGGCCATGGAAAAAAGTTTTTTTTTAAATCACAGCAGTTGGAACCTAAGATTAAGAGTTCATTTTGGCTGCTGTGTTTTTGTCATTGCCTGAAGTTTAGTATGCAACCATCAGAAATGAAAAAAATATCAGTATCATATATAAATATTGGAATATATGACAGCAAAAAAAAAACTGTTGTGACAAATCGCGCTGTAAGCACAACGGTTAAAGCTAATGAGTTAATTTTTTTAGTTTTATTGTAATAACTGATGATTTTGGTATATAATCAAATTGTAAAACGATCAAAGCAACAGAAAAATATTATCACAAAATGATGCCTTTTATATGTAAAAAATTTTTTTCAAAATTCACATAAATAAATAAGTCCAGAGACTTCCCGTTTGTTGAAAAATGAAGCTAATTGATTGAATATTACTAGACTACTAAGTATTTTAAAATTGCAGTTTTGACCATTTCGGTCGAGTTAAAGTTGACCGGAAGTCGAATTTGTTCTATTTATCGTGATTTATATGAAAATATTTCAAAACTGATAAAAGCTACAACCATGAGTTATTTTCTGTTGTATTGTACATGAAAAACAAGCGCACATTTTCATATAAAAACTTTATGTAACGACTAACATAAAACGGTGCAAATATTACAACAACGAGACGAAAGAATTTCTGAGATGTTCGGCCGAGTTACCGCACAGACGTAAGGAAAAAAGTTTTTTTTTTTAAATCATTCACCATAAATCGAAATACTGTGCTAGAGACTTCCAATTTATTGTCATTGCCTGAAGGTAAACGATTGAATATTACTAGAATGTAAAAGTTTCATTATCAATTAAATTTTGACCATTTATGGTCGAGTTAAAGAAAACGAAGGTTGAAATTTTGGCAGTTATCGTGATTTATGTGAAAATATTCCAAAACTGATAAAAGCTACAACCATTAGCTATCTTCTGTTGTATTCTACATGAAATTGCGCATTTTTCATATATAAAAGTTTATGTAACGACTAATTTAAAACGATGCAAACATTAACAACATGACGAAAGAATTTCTGAAATGTTGCCGAATTTACCGCACGCAGATGTAAGGCAAAATGTTTTTTTTTTCAAAAATTCACCATAAATCGAAATATTGTGCTAGAGACTTCCAGTTTGTTGCAAAAATGAAGGTACATGATTGAATATTACTAGAATGTAAGAGTTTTAGCTTATAATTGCATTTTTACCATTTCGGTCGAGTTAAAGTTGACCGAAGGTTGAAATTTTTCTATTTATCGTGATTTATATGAAAATATTTCAAAACTGATAAAAGCTACAACCATGAGTTATTTTCTGTTGTATTCTACATGAAATTGCGCACATTTTCATATATAAAACTATGTAACGGCTAATATAGAACAGTGCAAAAATTACGACAAAATGACGAAAGAATTTCTGAAATTTTCGGCCGAGTTACCGCGCGGGCAAACATTACGACAACGTGATGAAAGAATTTCTGGCGCGGACGTAAGAAAAAAGTTTTTTTCAAAAATTCACCATAAATCGAAATATTGTGCTAGAGACTTCCAATTTATTGCAAAATGAAGGTAAATGATTGAATATTACTAGAATGTAAGAGTTTTAGCTTACAATTGCGTTTTTTTACCATTTCAGTCGAGTCAAAGTTGACCGAAGGTTGAAATTTTGGCAGTTATCGTGATTTATATGAAAATATTTCAAAACTGATAAAAGCTACAACCATGAGCTTATTTTCTGTTGTATTGTACATGAAATTGCGCACATTTTCATATATAAAACTATGTAACGACTAATATAAACAGTGCAAACATTACGACAAAATGACGAAAGAATTTCTGAGATGTTCGGCCGAGTTACCGCGGGCAAACATTACGACAACGTGATGAAAGATGTAAGGCAAAAAGTTTTTTTTCAAAAATTCACCATAAATCGAAATATTGTGCTAGAGACTTCCAATTTGTTGCAAAATGAAGGTACATGATTGAATATTACTAGAATGTAAGAGTTTTAGCTTATAATTGCGTTTTTTTTGACTGAAGGTTGAAATTTTTGTAGTCGACGTAAAGTTGACGTCCACCGGCACCCAACAGACAATTTTAGGCAGTTATCCAGTAGATTTATATTAAAATATTTCAAAACTGATAAAAGCTATCATAAAATTAACCAAAAGTTATTTTCTGTTGTATTCTACAAACCAAACCCTTGGTGTATCGCAATTACATTCCATATATAAAAGTTTCATGTAAGTCTACTGGAATATAAAAAATCAGTGCAAAACATCTTTCAGTAAATATTTATGAAAGAATTTTACAGTGATTTTGTACACTATCCCATGACTCTGTAAAATTTATTTTTATTGAATGTTTAAATTAGTACCATAAATTGAAATGGCGCTGTGCTAGAGACTTCCAATTGGTTGCAAAATGAAGGTAAATGATTGAATATTACTAGAATGTAAGAGTTTTAAATACTGCTTATCAATTTAATGATAATCTGGCTTGTTTTTCAACAGCAGCAGCATGTGTGGGCTTAAAATGCTTTAAATAAGCATGGGAAGAACGTTGAAATTTTAACGCCAACTAGCAGGCATTCAAACACTGATTTATATGAAAATATTGATTCAAAACTGATAAAGGTTTGTTGTTTGAGCAACCAAAAGTTATTCAACATTTCTGTTGAAATCCGATTATTGTACAGTTGAAATTTCTATTGTACACATTTATATATATATAATATATATATATATATATATATATATATATATGCAAAACGGTGATACGGACATTTTTTTTAATTGCTCTCTAGAAGTCAGAGTTTAAGGAGCAGTGATATCCTTGGCATGTCAAACAGCCTCATCATCCTACATTTACGTGAAATGAAAGTCATTTTTACTATACTTGAAGCTATTTATCTTCAAAACAAGTTTTTCCAATCAAAAATGGTGATGATTCACAAGAGCATGGGATGATTCGGACAATTATTATAATTGACATTTACCTTCAAGTCAGAAACAGAAATACCAAACGAAGTGTTTTATTGAAATAATCATAATCACCTTAAAAGATTATTCTCTCCCTTTGTGAATGGCAGACAGAAAATCTACGATGTTTGCTGAGAATAAATGTTATAGTAGTCTTAAAGAATATTGAAACCTTCAAAACAAAAAAACTAAACTTGAAATATCCTTGCCACCAAATTCTTAAATGACCAAAATTTACTTGAAATTATTCTCTCTATGAGTAAAAACCAAACATAAATCGTTAACTCAAATACTTGAAATTTGTTGTGCCTAAATATTAAAGTTGGCCTAACGAATATTGTATCCTGCAAAAGAAAAACAAAATTTGAAATACCCTGCTTTCTTTTCATACTCTGCTGAACTGGGTTTGGAAGCACTCCAGTTACTGCCTCTTTACCAATAGTTGCTTCATCCTCAATTTCTGGAAATTTAAAACTATTAGCAGCAAATTTCTGTGATTATCTTAAATAAGAAACCTGAAATTCATCACCCTGTCTAAATTGCTGATTCATTTGCCTACATAATAGACTTTGCTACCTTTTACTGGATCTATCCCAACAAGAACAAAATCTCCCTCCTCTGGGACTTTATCAATAAAAAATGTTTTACTTTTTTGTCTTCTATCTGCTCTGAGATATCAGAAGAATTATTGTTAAGATCGGCTGTCAAGATGATGAAGGTCTTCATCACTTGTCTGGGCCTCTGTATCTAACTTTTTGTATTTTTCTTGCTTTTAATGTTCTTGAGGTATTTCATGGGTGGTTGTGCTTTTAGGTGGTGTAGTTGGCTTTGGCCTATCAGTCACAAAAGCCCTGGCAAAGTGACTTTCTTGAAAAACATCAGTGTAATATAGGTGAATGCCAATGGAATGGAATCCAGATTTGATATTCACATTTTAATTTGTAATTTGGGGGTTCTATGATGGGTTTATGAAGTGCTTTATAAATAAAGGTAATGAGGGCTAATAAATGCATGTACATAAAATATAACTTAATGTTAGTGAGAATCTTTTGTTTCATTGTTGGAGTTCATAATTAGTAAAGGTTTGCTAGGAGGGATGATTCGAAGAACGTCCAATCATCCCAACCCTAGAGTGTCCGAATCATCCCCACAAATCATAACCATTTGATGACACCAAACTTCAAACCCTTGCAGATTACAGGCGGGTAATAGCTACATCTTGTTAAAGTGCAAATTCACACCCAAAACTCATAATCAGCTCCCAACATTATCATATTCACTACACCAAAGCTTATGATTCAAACGTTACATAGGAAATGAGAAAACCACAAAAATTACCCTCAATCCTAAAGTAACCGACCTATACAGTAAAGTCCATGTGTCAATGGCGAACAAACTCTCGCGATTTCATATGATTTCTCAGAGCTGAGGGCCCCTCACATTTTCCAGGAAATGTACTGTCCGACCATCCCACTGTCCTAATCATCACCGCTTCTATATATATATATACAGTATATATATATATATATATATATATATATATATATATATATATATATATATATATATATATATACATAAATAAGCATACATATGTATATATACTTTCGTATATTTATATATATACATATATATATATACACATATGTTGTAATGAGCCACACTCGGTTCTGCAGGTTCTTAAATACAAAAAGGAACGGGACTGGAATGACTGGCCGAAATTGAAACATACAAAGGAGGAAGGAGCTTAACAAAACCACAAAAGTGACCTTAAAACTAATTTAATATAAACAGAATTCAGTTTTTACATTTTATACATTTTTACAAATGAGCCAGTTGAGCCAGTAACACCAAATAAAAAAAGTCAATAATTAACTGACAACATCATAAATGCCTAAATAACATGAACAGTAGAGTATTTAAGTTCAACAGAGTAAATAATTGAGGCAAAAGCAAAAATAGAAATAACCTGTCCTAAAATAATTGCTTGAAAAACAGTCAGTACGTGAATTATCAAAAATCCATAAACCTTACAAATGACCAAGTCAGTAAACATATTACAAGAGCAGCACAGTAAATTACGTTAAACAGTCATTAAATAAACAAACATATGACCACAATAATTATAATAACCATAACAAGCTTATCAAAGACAACCACGACAGGGTTACAGTTACAACCAAACCAGGTTTAAATACAAATACAACCATGACGGGGTTTACAAACAACCTAACATTAGGGTTAAAACCCAGAGTTATACGCAATCATAATAGAATATAACCAAACCATGGTAACCACAGGCAAGTTACTGAAACAACACTTATTGCCAAAAATGGCTAAAATTAACAATCCAGGAAAGCTGCCGAAACACTGGATGATGCAAAACACGGATGAGGTCACACTCAAAGCCAAGGTCATAATTACAGATGATCAAGGTCAGGTTGTCGAGACAGCCACACGCTGCTGGGTGAGGTCACACTCCATAACGAAGTCACATTCCAAGCCAAGGTCACAATTACAGATGATCATGGTCAGGTCATCGAGACAGCTGCACGCTGCCACCAAGGACAATAACCCACCAAACAGATGAGGGCGACATCCACCATCTGTCGAGACCAACCGGTAAACAATACCAGTCGCCATTCCCCTACTGATATCTCTGTAGAAACATCCCATAAACTGGCTCAGGTTGCTGCCATACTGACTCCTCAGCTACTCTTACTGACTCCTACAGCTGACTGATACTGACTGCTGATGTCGGACATCGTCCGACAGATGTCAACTCGCCTATAAAAAAAAAAAAAACAAGTTAACAAAAACAGATGCAGGCTTACAATCAAATGAAAGGAAACAATCAGAATTCAATTGCTCCCCCCAAAACAACTGCCAGAACCTGATAATATATATTATATATATATATATATATATATATATATATATATATATATATATATATATATATATATATATATATATATATATATATATATATATTATATGCACTCCACAATGAAGATGAAGGAGAAACAGAGGAAAAGGAAATAGAGTTCTTAATTTGTCCCAACAGTTTCGCCCTCCATCAGGCCTCTTCCCGGAAGAGGCCTGATGGAGGGCGAAACTATTGGGACAAATTAAGAACTCTATTTCCTTTTCCTCTGGTTTCTCCTTCATCTTCATTGTGGAGTGCATCGAATATTTTATCTTCATGATTGAGAAGAATACAACTAAATATAAATATATATATATATATATATATATATATATATATATATATATATATATATATATATATATATATTATATACATATATATATATATATATATATATATATATTTATACATACATACATACAGGCAGTCCCGAGTTAAGG
Source organism: Macrobrachium rosenbergii (assembly GCF_040412425.1). Taxonomy (NCBI): domain Eukaryota; kingdom Metazoa; phylum Arthropoda; class Malacostraca; order Decapoda; family Palaemonidae; genus Macrobrachium; species Macrobrachium rosenbergii. The sequence goes on from NC_089745.1 coordinate 70,931,256, forward strand.
CAGTCTTGACGTAAGTCGAACTGATCTTAGAATGCTTTTAAAAAATATTCATAAAGAATTTGAGGTGGAATCAAGAATAAAGAAACTTAGGAGATAGAAAATACCAGGCTATGATTGGATTGCTGCAGAGATGATTTTAGCTTAAACTTTAATGCCACCCTATATACTAAATAAGATGTTTTGCAGAATAGGGGATGAGGAAACAAAATCTGATGATTGGGATTTGAAGTCATAGTAAAGGTACCAAGGAAAGATGATCTGGCTGAATGTGGTGGTAATTACAGTATAGAGGCAGTTTTACCTAGTTGTAATGAAGTATTCACTGTTTTTTTTCTCAGCAGGCTGGGAAGGGAAATGATAGAGTGAAGAGGACAGTTTTAGAAACGGCAGAAGTTGCACAGATCAAAAACATTTTGACAGAATATGTAGTTGATGCTGTTTCAGTTAGCAGAACACCACAAGATTTACAAAGCTTTTTTAATGGAATGCAGCATATATATAGAAATATTTAACTCGGAATAAGCCTTAATAAAAACACAAGTAATATGGACAAAATGAGAAAAAAAAACAATTAATAGGGACAAAATATGCACAGGGGAATGAAGTACTGTACTGTAATATGAGATGGTGAAAGGATTCATGAGGATGAAACTTTCAAATATGAAGGAACAATGATATCTAAAAAAGCAAATAAACAGTGGCATTGGATTAAGGTTTTTAAATCAAATAAACTAAAATTTCATACAAAATTAAGGCTATGCTCAAGTCTAATATAGTCTGTATTGTTGTATGGACATGAATTACAGTGTGACACTGAAACTATGAAAGATTTTATAGATTTGAAAACAAAGCTTTAAGAAGAATATTAGGACTCAGATGACAGACTAGTGTGACAAAGGCTACCTGTACTATAAGGATAAGTTCATAAGTTCCATATTGTGTAGTTATGGCTTAGACATGTCCCCCACACAACCCTTGGTAGAATAGTGCATTATAACATCAGCTTGACTCTTGTGGGCACCAGAAGAGATTGGTGGCCCAAATTTACTTGGGTTTGAACTATGAGCTGGGAGGCTAGAGGTGAGCGGAGATTTGCGGAAGAGAAAATACAGGAATAACGAGTGGCAGAATTTCATGCAGTGTTGGGAGCAATGATATTAAATTTCTTATGTAGTTTTGATGAAATAAACCATATTCATAAATTACAAAACAGTTTTTCTAAGTAAACCATTTAATCATATACAGTAGGTGCTTTCTTCCCATTATCCCAAGACTCGTGTACAGTTTTAATGAAAAGTAAGATTATTAGTCAGTAAATGCTTGAGGGCCTGGGAGGCACTCTGTGATGAGATTACCCTTTTTCTGGGAGACAAGGCTGGTGATCTTGGTAACATTGCAATATTAGGCATATATATGTGATTAATGGGTTTGTATGATAATAGTTTTTAGAAAATAATTGTTTTAGGAGGAAAGTTTCTTTTAGTGAAATGAGATGTTTATTACATTTTACATACAAATATTTTGATTTTCTCTGCTAGTGGTATTATTGTGTAGAGTGAAAGCTGGTATTATTTTCATTGCAGAAGTTTTGTAAGACTCAAGCATTACTTACAGGTTTATAATTTATATTATGTAAGATGATATACCATTATCTTCTCCATTACTTGTATACCATTTTACTTGCATAGTTATTATACTATTATCTTCTGATTATGGTGTTAGTATTATTAAAGAAAGATCATTTTCTATATAAGAAATTGTTACCTGTACAATATTTAATCCAAACCATGCTTTTTGAAAAGGGTGGGATATGATTTTAAACAGTTCAACCAGTAATTTAATCAGACGATGGAGTCATCTCCAGTGTTGTCAAGAATGTTCTCTTGATTTATTCTTAAATGAGAGGTGAAACGTAGAACAGGTTATTAAGAAAGATTATGAAGAAAACAAAGGGAAATGATGAAAAGTAAAAGGCAGAAAGCATTGTAACTAGAAGCCAAAAGAATTGTGTAAAGAACCTTGAGTGCTGTCTGGAGAGTGGGTAATACATAAAGATAAAACTTGTGTATTTCAAAATTTACAGCTGTAATGGGTTTGAATCTTTGACTGTTTTATTTGAATTTACTGAAGTTGCAGCAGCAAGCTAGTTGGAATAGTAAGCAGCATGATATGGGGCTGTTTAAAATTTGGGAATTTTAATTGATGTGGGTTGTCATGATGAAGATTTTGGGGACCTGGGAATAGGATCATATTTCAGGAGAGCAGACCCATTCCTCTAACTTCTAAACAGTTGACATTGGTCCAGCCCAAGAAATTTTCAGTTTTCACTGTTACTTGGTTGAGGGACTTTATTCATGTATATTTTTTACTCTTATGCCAGAATAGATAAAATATTTAATGTCTTGAAATCAACTTAAAAGACCTTGTGTATGTATTTGGACTGCTGTTTTAACCTTTTTTTTTAGTATTGTTTTGCATATTTATTTTTGTTCTCATGATGTAAATTTCAGTTGAGAACATTTTAAAGATTTTCATTCCAATTATAAATGTTTTCTAGAAATCCTTGAAAATAAAGAAAGATGCTTTATATATTGAAATGGAACCAGAATCAAGGTGATTATGATAAAAATTCTGTAAAATATTTGAAAGACTACTGTAACTGTTCTGGTTCAGAACATTGTCACCCAGGTCCAGAATCTTTTGTTAGAATTGATGAAACACCTTTACCTCATTGCATTTTGAGAGTTAAAATAATAGCTTGGTATTGTCACAGTAATCTTACATGATTGTTAAAAGCTTTTTGGCTATTGAAATAAGCTAATAAAAAGACCCACTCACAGTTCATTGCATTACTGTTGCATTATCTTTTGATATGAAGAGCATAACTGATTAAGTATTCACAAAGTGAAGTCAGTCCTCACGTCTTTTATCTTTTAGGCCCCTTTCACTCAGTAGGAGACTTCATTCTCAAGCTTATATGTCAGCACCAAATCTAGAAGGAAAAAGGCAAAACTTCAGCGAAAAATAATACAGTAGTTTGTGTGTGTGTGACAGTGATGGATTTTTAAAATTATATATTCTTAGGAAATAACTGGAAAGGGTTGAAGTCTGCTGAAATGCAACTCGCAGTAAAGAAAAAATGTTGCACACGGCAGGAAGAAGGCATGGTACCTAAATCAGTCATGTGGCCAACCCATTTGAGGAAATATGATTGCTGAGTAGTCAAGTCATATTTTAGGCACTGTTAACTTTGTAGATATTAACCCAGAAGCCTGTGGATTGAAGGCTTGTACCTTAAAGAGGGTAGGACAGGTTTCAAGGGCCAATGCTCGCCAAAGAAGTATGCAGATTTCGTTGTTCAGGGATCTGCAGCAGGTAAAATGTGAGATGAGGAAAGTAAAGAGAAACATTTAAACTAAGAAATAGGAAGAGGAGTACCTGGCTATCCATACTTTCAGTGGCCACAGAGCTAATATGACAGAATTTTTGTAGAAGATTCCCTTGAGGTAAAACGAGGAGGTGGCAGTGAATTGGTACCTCTGACTTTAGTTGTGAAGTAACTGATAAATATATGTTGAAGTGAATCATACTCTTATATGATAGCTGTGTGCCATGCATCAGGCGGGAGGACAATAAAAGTGTGAGAACTAAAAAATTTAAAGGCTCGTTTAGTTTGAGCTGTCTATTGACCCAGCCCTTTCGGGTGGGTTGAGCACCTGTTGTTTTCCACTCAGTTTTTTCTATGTTGTCAGCCTACAAGGACGTATTGGTGAGTGTTGTTGATGTTTTTATTACTGATTTTAATTTGGTTTTTATATGTAATGTAGGGTGGATATCCTGGAAGATAACAAAAAAACTTGGGATTTATAAGGTAAGAGAGTGTAATTCCTGTCTTTACTCTTTAGCATATGACTGGCTTGATATGCGCGTATATATAGGAACAAGGATTGTTCTTTCAATAAAAGTTACAGTCAATGTGCTGATTAGCCATATGATGTTTTGAATAAGTATTTGAAGTATAAGAGAGGTGAGAACCTGATAAATAAACCAAAAGACATCGAGGAATTCTTCTAAAGCTAGGGTAGGAAGTAATGATTGAAGTAAGAATGTTTTTAGTTTTCACAATGTCAGGATAGCTCTTCTCCCACTTCCAGTACCTAGTAATCTCACTCCATCTAGATATTTTTCCTCACCACTTAAAACTCCCTCTATCATTCAGGATATAAGGTTTGGGAAGTTAGTATCAGATATAGCAAGTCTTAGGACTACATTCGGAAGTTGTGAAGTTTACCACCACTTCACTTATGTTACCTACTCAACAAATTGTTCTTTTTTTTGGGTATTTTCCCCTTGTGGAAGAGGAAGAACCAATTACCTCCCTCCCTTTTTTTCCCATACTCTAGCCACAACCCTGTGATGCACCCTTCACTTTTGGAGGTACAGGGAAGTGGGGTATATCAGGGAGAGGAAGTGCTTGTGCCTGTTGTCTCCTTCCTTTGGCCAACCTGGCGCCTGTCGCGTACAGGTGGGTGCTTGTTTGCTGAAAGATGTGCATAGTAAGAGCAAACTGAGTTCACCTAGGCAAGATGTAGGTGATTTAGTTGTAGATTAGCACAGTCCTTATAGACCAAATTCTATCTCTCAGGCTTTCCAGGAGGCTGTGGACTCCAAGCCATCCCCCTTTCTGGGATTCTTTTCCAGTTCTCAGGTCATTGGCATCCCTAGTTTGGCAACGTCTCTTTATAAGAGTGCTTAGATGGCGTCTTGAGGGTGCTCTTTAAGCAACAAACTCTTGTTCTCTTTCATGATCGCCCAGACAGTCTGGGTCTGCCAGTCTGTTTCCACAGCATTAATCTTAAGCACAGGAGGTTTATTTGCGCATCAGTGATCAAGCATAATTGGTCTAATCATTATAGATTGCTGTCGCCATTCAATCTGCACTATGCTGGGTGTCGCATTTGAATTTTCATTGTCCTTGGGCGTTGTGCACCCTTACTTGATCTCCTTCTTTTGTGCCTCAAACTCCTCACAGGCATTCAGAGTGTTCGAGACCATGCTTGCTATCACATTTTCCAGGGACACCATGGGTTCCTTCCCAGTCTCTTTGTATATATGCTAGTTCTTTTCAGACATGCAAGGTCTCCTCTATAGCACTGCTGCTCTATGCGTTCCCTGAAAAGTCTTTGAATCTTCACCTCAGCCAGATTTTTTGTCATCAGCTCTTCAGAAAATTTTGGAGTTACTGCCAGCTGCCACATTGAGCACCAGCCACCTCTTTGGGTGCCAGCCACATCATCGGGGGCCAGCTCTTCATCAGACACCATCTACTACATCATCAGTACTTCTTCCATTAAGGGTTATTTCTCACTGCTGGATCCAAACAAGAAGAGAGCAGTTTTGTCTGACTAGATTATAATTACCCACTTAGATTTGGAATTCTTTGCCAAATTTGCATTACGTATCTTGGGATAGTCTTGCGGAAATGACTTTTGCAGCTACTGTTGATATATCCAAAGGATTGTTTTGGCTCTCCCCCAGAGGAAGCAGCTGTTAGGGAGTGTCTTAGTAATTTCTTGGGATGTTCGGATAGAGTTTGTTTTGACTCTGGGGAGTCTGTGAACTATTTTACAAATGCTAGGATTGAGCACTGAGAACAGTTATATTCTTTTCTCATAATCTCTGTGGCTCAGAATCGACGTACTGTAATTGTGCAGCACCCATTCATTCTTTGCTGGATGATTTGGCTTTGGGTACTATTGTGCAGGAGGTGAAGTAGAGCCCAGGTAGTTGATTTGCCACTCACAGCAGCTACCTTTTACGTTGATGCAGAGTGCCAAGAGTCTGCCTAAGCTAGCAGATGAGTCATCCTTTTCTTGAAGCCAGCCCTTTTTGGCTTCCAGGAAGGGTGTTTAGTGTCTGGAGAAAAATTTTTCTTTGGTTAAAAGTGATGCGGCATGTCCTCAGGCCTCAGTATGAGGAAGGGCTTGGAGGTGGATCACTGGATAGTGAGGGTGTGCTGGGAGTGTTGCAGCATTCCTTGTAACACTCCCTGATTTCTCCTCCTACCTACACAACAAGGAAAAGCCCTAGATCCTGCAGCAGTATGTAGATTCTCTCTTAGCAAGGACAGTGAAATTAGTTACAAAATGTCTCATGTATGTTTGGTATCAAAGCTCCAAGGTAGATGGAGACCAGCGCTGAATGTCTCCAGACGAAAATTTTTCATTTGTAACTCCATTTATTGTGGAGGTGACAAGTTCAACTTAGCAACGATCTAGAGGAGGATTTGGTGCAGTCAGTAGACATGCTGGATGCTTATTTCCACATTTTGTTTCTCCCCAAGTTTTTACAAGAATCTTGTACTAGTTGGGCAGGTAGTCTCTCCTGATGCCCCTCTTTCTAAACAACTGGTTGAGTCTAGTGGACAGCCAAGGAGGAGCCTGAGGGCAAGTCAGTTTCCAAATGATCAAGTCTGTTGGGAATATTAATAAACATTCCAAAATTACACGTATCTCCAGCTCAGAAGATTACTTTTCTGGGAATGTCATTGGATGCAAAGAATTTCTTGGCTTCTCCGATGGAGAAGCATATAGACAATTTTTCTTCAGTTCCCAAAGAATTTCAGCCCCTTGCACTCTTGCCAGCCAAGAAGTGGCTCTCTCTTTTTGGACAAATAGCATCCTGGGGAGGGTGGAACCAGGAACCAGATTAAGGATGAGGTCAATCCAAGTCTTTTTGGAAAAATCATTGGAACAGGAAATCAATAAGATTCCGTGCAGTGAGATGGTGGACTCGACCTCGTTGTCACACAGTGCCTCCCTCCAGTTGTGGAACCCAGACCTCACATGGTATTCAGACATATCAACTTAAGATTGGCGAGTGGTTGCAGCTGGCAGACATATCTGTGAAGGAATGGGAACTACACGTAAATTGATTGGAGATCCTTACAGTGTAGAAAGACCATTTTAGCATTGGAAGAGCTAGTGCAGGACAAGAATTGGCTTACCTAAGTAATTAAGGAGGCACAAAGTCAGAGTTTTTTCCTGGTCAAAGCCACATTTTCACTTGGGCAGAAGGAAGGAATGTTTCTCTTTTTTTCAGTTGTGCTAGGAAATGAACATTGTGGCCAATCAGCTGAGCAGGAAGGTTCAAGTTCTGTTGTTGGAATGGACCCTGCGCCCACAAGACTGCAATGGTCTCGAGGGAGTTAAGGGCACTCCCCTTCTGGATCCCTTTGCCACAAAATTCAACTTTTGCTTGCCTGTTCAGGATCTGCAAGCTTGGACATCAGGCTGTTGGACTCTCCTTACTTGGACCTCTATGCTTTTCTCCCCTTGGTTATGATTCAATGAGTTCAGACAAATTCCAGCTAACTGTAAAGTCAACATGACTTTGGTGACTGGGTGGGTGCACGCAGGTAATGGTGTCCAGAGCTTCTGTCTCATCTGGTAGACTACCTAAGATCTTTCCCACCAAGGAGGGATATTCTCATTCAGCCTGGATGCATGAGGTTTTACCAAAACCACCTCATGCTTCAGCTGACTTTGGGGAGACACTTGATTGTCTCTTGTGAGCTAGGGGTTTTGCCAAGGAGTGCAGAAGATCCATCATTAATTCCAGAAGGCAGTTGACCATTGCTCTGTACCAGAGATAGTGGCCAGTCTTTAGAGCTTGATGCTTTTCCAGGGGGATTTCCAGCAACCCGAACCTCCATAACCTAAAGGTTGTAGGTTCCTGCTATTAAAGGATTGTTCCATGTTGGCATCAGTATTAAGACATTGCTGTATATCAAGGAAGCCTTCCAATCCTTAAATTGAGATTCCTAAAACTCCAGTTTAACCAATATGCAGGGACTTTGGCCTTCTCCTGCAGTGTGGGCTTTACTTTCCAAGGAACAATCCTTTCCTTTTTGCCTTTCTTCAGGGCAAAGAATGAATATTAAGTCTTGGGGTCTTTCTCATGTTTTTTGTTGCCAGATGGGGAAAATTCCTCCATATGTCCAGTGACAGTGCTGGCTCTTTATGGGCTAAGGACTAGGGACCTGAGGCACAATATTTTAAACCAGATCAACATATGTCCAAAAATGCCTTGGCCTTTCTTGATACTTGTAAAGGTAAATTTCATGTGGTGAGAGCAATAACAGCTACTTTCAATTTCCTTAAAAAACCTCTCAAGTGTTGTCAATGTGGCCCAAGGGAAATGTAACTCCTAATTTGTTTTGCACTATGTGCAAATTGTAGAGATTTTGGTTCAAATCATGCAGGGCACTTTCGCCCCTCATCACAGCAGGGGAACTCATGTCCTGAACGATTAGGATAGTTATATTCTAGCCTCTCTTATTTAATTAGGAAATTGAGTTTTGAGATAGGCGATAGCCCTCATTCATTTAGAATCTTTGCTCTGCTAGCCTAGACACAAGGAATTTTGTCCCACTTTCACCAGCTTCATTTAGAGGTCCATACAGCCCAATGAATTATTCATGTCATGGCAACAGTACCAGCAGATGGATTCAAAAATCATTGGGTAAGAAGTGTCTTATTCCAAGTGGAATTTTATTGTTTTCTTGGGGTTTATATTTTTTTCCTCGCACCTGTTTTCCCCACCACCTTTCGTTCAAAGTGTAAATCAGCTGTCATAATAGAGAGGTAAGATTAATTTCAAAAATAAAAATTATTATTATAAAATTTATTTTTTTAATACTTGAATCTCTATTATGTATTAAGCCCCCCCACATCTCCCCATTCATGTGGACAGAGAAAAAACTGAATGGAAAACAATATATGCTCAAACCACCCAAAAGGCATGGGTCATTGGATGGCTGAAACTAAACCCTCCCAGTCTTTTTTTTTTTTTTTTTTTTTTTTTTTTTTTTTTTTTCTAAACCCAAACATTGTTAGTTTTGATGAGGCACAAGTGTATAATTTCTGTCAGATGGAAAAGGATCATAAGGAAATGTCTTGTCAATATGGTTTTTCAATGAAATCTGGAAAAAGGAGCACCTCATGGATGTCAGTTGCTGGCACTGGGATAGGATAACCTGTGTAGTAAGCTATTTTGTTAGGCAGACTATGTGGGCCAAGTCTTAGTGAATCTGAGGGGCTGTTCAGTGACTCTTAGGGGCTGTTCAGGGCTATGGAAGATCAAAGTTATGGAAAAAGGCTTGTGAAGGCATACTTTTACAAGACAGAAATAATTAAATAGAGACCAGAGCTTTGGGAAAGGGCATTTGATAAAGGAAGAGTGCAGGATTGCAAAATCTGCAGGAAAGCTTCTCTTTCCTAAGGTAGGCTCCTCCAATCCTGAAGGTGGAGAATCTAAATTTTGATAGATTATGTTGATATAGGTCGGCGAAGGAAACTGACCCAGTTGGAGTTGCTTTGAAAGATTTGTTGAAAGCAAAAGTGCTCCTCCTAACAGTTAAGTTGGTATTTCCTAGGGATGATGAGTTCCTCTTATAATGTTTGGTAGTCAGTTAGTCCAATATAGATCTCAGGACACTGACTGAAGGAATGTCGTGAACTTAAAATTATTGTAAGGTTAACTAGATGAGATAGTGCAATGATAGAATGGCCAAGCCAGAGATTGCATAGAGGTCTAGTAAGAATTTTTTAAATTTCCATATGTCTGTAGTTGACCAAATGCTGTGTGTTTAGTCAAGGTGGGTTCTATTGTTGGTGTAAAATAGGAAACCACAACTGAGGAAGCTGATGATAGTGTCTTGTTGAATCTAAAATTTAGCACTTGGATTAGCAACAGATTCAGTAGGGTGGAGTTTGGGATTTATAGCTCTATTACTAGGTTTCTGAAGGAACTCAAGTGAGTCAAAAAGGTAAGAGAAATAAGATCTCATGTACAGTGTGTAGACCTAAGAAGGCTATTTCAGTTAGACTACTTTAGACATTTCCAAAATGTCAACTGTAAGAGAGAGAGAGAGAGAGAGAGAGAGAGAGAGAGAGAGAGAGAGAGAGAGATGCTCAGCAAAACTAAGGACTTGACTCTTTTGATTTGGTAGTATCACTGGAAGTAGAAAGAGAAAACATGGGCTTTTTACAAAGGACCAGACACATTGCAATTTGCAGGAGGCAGGAGAAACTTTCATGAGTTTGGTCTACAAGAAATGTGTTAGAATCAATACTTAAAAGAACCAAGGCAACTAGATCACACTTTTTCGATGAGCATAACAAATGTCTGCTGTTGTAAAAATGATTCTTTGTCATGAGTATGGATCTGGTCAGTAGAAAAGATGGCAGCACAGTTAGTAGCATGGTCAGTAGGACAGTATATAAAGTAATCAGTGCTCCGGTGTGCTAGCCTTATGCAGTAGGAAGTCTTGATGTTCTGAGTGTCTGCCTTTCATGGTAGGGGACTATTCTATCTTCAGTGGAGTGTTGTGAGGAATGGGAGATTTTTTTTATGTTGGAATCTGTAACTTTTCTACACTTCTACACAACCAGATCTCAGATGATAAAGTAGTTTGGAGGTTTGAGTGTGACTAAAGTTCACTCAGTTGTTGTGAAAGCAAGACTTAAGGAAAGGTGGCGATAAGAGTTGGTTGAGTCTTAAGTGTTAAGTGTTATTAGGAGGAATACAATGAGATGTAATACCACTTGAGTTTATGAGAGAACGTAGCCAAAGGGAAGTGGTTGGAGATACGATATTAGCCAAGGTACAGGAGGAGGGAAAGTTTGATTCAAGCAAAGAGGTTGGGAGCATCAGCAGAAGATTGTTGAGTAGAGTGAGAGAGAATAAGTAAAAAATCATGTCTCTCAAGGCTTCAAAATGAGAAAGAATAAACACAAAGTCATGCCTCTTAGCAGGTTGTGGTTTAGAATGGTCAAAACACACCCTTGGAAGCTCTAATTTCCTGATTTCCCTTACTTCAAAAACTGATCTGTCAGTGGATTTTGACTCGGTGAGGAAAAGACAGTGTAAATTTTTTGCCACCAATGCTTGAGCGTTTTTACACTTGAAATATGGCATTATATACAAAGCCCATGTGTGACTATTACTTGTATATAAAAAATAAAGTAGAATGCTTAGTCATTTTTGGGAAATAGAGCATAACTTTTTATATCTACAGAGACTCAGCCCAAGTGGAAAAACAGAAGGGGATGTTATCTGGGAATTGGGTGGCTTATTTTTATTTAATTTTGAAGAGATGTCAAAGATGCCAAGCTCAAGCTCCTGCTTGGCAGTGGTTATGCACAGAACCGATAAAATAATACAAATGAAAAACTTGTCACAATAATTCAGACTTAAAGAGTAATAGAAGGAATAGAGATGCAAAGCAACAAAAAAAAGTATAGTAGGAAGGATGAAAAATGTAAGTGTTGTACTGTACTGTAACATGAAAAAAATAGCAAAAGAGAGGAGTGTGGAAATGTGTTGTTATTCCTAGCTGAAGCTGTATACGAAATAGGTTGTGTGCAAGATGAAGGTCTTTTTCCCTCACTTTAGAAACTTATCATTCAATAACGAAACAAGACGAGTATTTTAGTTTTGGAAAATGCTTAATCAGTTGCCCATTTATGTGTCAAGGGATAAGCTACAGTAAGGCAGAATTTTGCACTTTGTATGAATGTAACATTTGATGGGTGCAAAGCCCATTCTTGTTTTGCTAAGAATGCAAAATTATATGAAATCCTACAGTGATATCTGACAAACCTTAAACATTGTTTTAGACTTCTATTCATCATTCCACAACAATTCAGTCCATACTGTACACCCTCCAGAAGAGTAATAAAAGGACATGGCTGCCCATGTGATTATAAGAATTCTTCATTCTTCATCTATAGAAATAGCACCAATATTTTCAGGACTAATGGACTTTGTTCTGTGGTAGTCATATACAGTACAAAACAAAAATGTAATACACATTTTGTCATTACAGTGTGATTTTTACTACTTATATTGGTCATGGGATTTTTTAAAAGTCTTTCTGTTTGATGTTTATTGTTCTTAAGGGTTTGTCAAATTGTTTTAAAGTAACATTTGCCCTTGATTTAGTATTCTAAGTAACGCTACTACACAATTACCATAGTATTAGTTTGAGAATAAAATATTTTATATGAAATTTACACAGAAAAGTAAGTTACACAGTGTCATTTTTAAAGTTGTAAGAGCCCATATTGTGTGATAAGGAAAGATACTTCGACAACTAATAAGTAGGTGTATTTTTCTCTTTTATTAAGAAGTTTTGCAGTATCAGTGGCTGAAAAGCATATTTGATATTAGAGAGTAAACTTCTCAAGATGCAAAGTAGTATATAGAAGCATGCAGCTCAACTTTTTAGTGCTCTAGTTAAGAAAAATTTGTCACTGTCTCCCAGGCAGAATTGATTTTATTGTAGGATATTACAAATAAAGATCACATGCGAAAATGAGCCTTAAGCTATACTGTAGTGCATTATGGGTAAGGTTACTGTGTCAAGAGTTTTGACCTGATTTCAAGATATTGCTTTTGAAAATCAGCTGTCAGTAACTCTACATTACATTTGTATTTTCAATGCAGAAGTGATGAAATATTTTATTTTATTTCAGCATGTCAGGGCACTTAGGGTTTCATGTGATGAAACAGATTACCATTGTATTATCCATGAAATCTTAGAAAATGACTCCATTATGCATGATTTATGAATTAAAGCTACAAATTATTCTTTTTTGCTTAAGAACTCTGTAAAGTTTTGTATTACAGTATATTTCATGTAACTTAACTACAGTTTTTCCAGTTTATACCACTACATCTTATTTATGCACTTTTCACATCTGCCGTATCCCATACAATTTACTGTATTCCAGAAAGCCAAACCATTATCACAACACTAAGTTGTTGGTGGATACATAAACTGCCATATTCCAATTAATTTAATATATATGGTAAACTTCTCCATTGCCAGTGACATTTTACAACACACCCACCTTTTTTCACCATTGAGCAATAGAGAATTCATGACTGTAGATATAGGATCCTTTTCTAGATGAAAGAGCTTTGAACCTCATTTGTTCATATGCTGAAGAAACCTGGATCTTAACATTAGGATAAATCTTCTGGTGCCAGCGGGAAACCGAGAAAACTGAATATGTCACCGGGTTGGAGATTAGGTCGCTGTCCGCTTCCTACCTCAACCCCGTGACTTGATACCAGATGCCATCAATTCCTTGCATAAACAATTCCTTTTTTTTTTTTTTTTTTTTTTTTTTACCGGTTTCTAGCTGGCACCAGAAGATTTATCCTAATGTTAAGACTGCAGGTTTGTTAGCTATGAAAAATACAAATTAATTTAAAATTTTGTAACTTTTCCCGAAGAAATTAGAATAGTCTGAGCTTTTCAAGTTGATGCTCATTGACTGGAACATGTTTAAATTTATTTGTAGTTCTGTATGGTACTAGCTTCTTATAGAATACATAACTTATTATGCAGTAATGTTTAACCTTAATCATGCTACATTTGAACATCTTTTAAATAGAAAACTATATACAGCACATAAGATTAAGTGAACAGGTTGGTTGTGAACAGGATCCCATCACAGTTTACTTCTTTGATAATAAATGGTTGGTAGGCTTTTATGCATGCTTTATGCAGTTTAAACCAAGGAGAAAAATCTTGAATGAATCAACTTACGCTTATATGTAAGAAAAATTATTTGTGCTAGATCCTGTGACTGATCCACAGAATTTTTTTTACATTTCATGCATTTTTTTATTTGTACAATAGTTAACATAACTAACATTAAATTCAGCATCATTCAAGATTTTTAAAAATATTTGCAACTGCTTGTAATCTTGGTGAGCTTAGCATGGACTCTTGTCTTGTTACTGCAGTTCGCCCAAATACCTGGTTGACTTCAGTAGTGGGCTATTCGCTCGCTCCCCCTCTGATTCCACAAGCTCCCTGCGGGATGTATCGGAGCTGGACACTCCCCCAGGTTCCTTTGATGGGTACCGTTTAGGCCAGTCTGTATTTTACCGCAAACAGTCCAGCCTGTGTAGTGAGAAGGAAGAGAGGAAAGGCATACCCATTTTTCAACCTGGGTAAGCGAGGAATGAAGGGCTGATTGGGCACATTGTTTTTCATCATGAATTGTTTCGTATTTGAAATTGTACTTGTATTATTAGTACTACCTGTTGCATGCTGGTGCTCTGTCCTTCTCATGTATATTCCTCATGATCATTACTTAACTTCAGAAATGCTTCTACAGATGTGTTATTTTGTATATATATGTTTACCTTTTTGTTTTTTTTAATGGGTACACATTCCCCACAATGGATCTTGTTTTTTAATATTAAACAGTATGTCAAATACTTGAGTTGCTTTATCTTTGAAATAGACTAAGTTAATAACTTAAGGAAAACGGGATGATTTACGCTTTAGGCGAGTTTTTCATGGTTGTTGGTGGGAGGGGGGGGGCCGGTTGGCGTTAACATACTGTCAAGACTGCTATTTTTTTTCCATTCGAAGCTCATAGTCCCACACTAGTGCAATTTTACTGGTTCTTGAATTTCTGAGAGATGCTTATTAACTTAATTTGCATTAGGTATAAAGCTTATGTTTGCTTGGTATCGTGAGCAGTATTATGTATTATTGAGTTGCCTAAGTTATTAGGTATTAAATTAATTTTGGATTGATCAGCACTTTTTGACTTTGAGCAAAGAGAGCAGTGACCATTGAATAAGTCATGGATAAGCACTGTAGTTGTAACCTCTTTGTCTCTCTCTCATTGCATCTGATTAACTTTTTGTTAAATTAATATACTTATATATTACTTTTGAGGGAAATATCTGTGATCATGGAAAAGTTGATATTCTTCATTGCGTTGAACAGGAGCTTTAAAGGAAGCTAGTAAACAACGATCTGTGCTGTCTGTCAGTAAGCAAAGTGATAGTGATTTTCTATGAGAGTATTCTTTGCGGTATGGTGCTACTGTACACTTTTTAATTTGCTCATGAAAGGCATTTAGTTTGCAACAAAGTTTGCCCTATGTTAGCAGAGTGCTAGATTTGGGCATAGCTGCTGAAATAAAGTGAAGTCACTTTATGTAAATGGAACATTGTATTGGTTGTTGACAAATCTACCTCTTGAGGAAAAGTAGGTAAAAGTTCAGAAGACAATAGGTTACTTACTATGGGATGCAGAGCTTGATGCTTTAAGAACAAGTGAGGAAGTTGTGCAGCATACAAACAAGATGCTTTCAGAAGCATGACCAGTAGTGATCAGAGTGGCAGCCTTTAGGGAGAATTTAAGTCCTGACTGAAAGGGCTGATTCACCGTTACGTTAGGGCTGGTATTTGTTATTGCTGCCACCTTCCAGGTATGGGAATGGCACTTAATAGAGGAACGGATAAGTCTCAAGTAAGGATCTGGTTTGACAAGATAACACCGAGTTTTGCAAATGCAAACGTAATTAGTTCCATGATGTGACCTCTAAATGCCAAGCTACTGTGTATTTTTTAACCCAAACTTCTGGTAGATTTGAGGTGTTAAGTTCCAAAATTCTTAAATATCTTTGTGAAGTTTGAAGTAGCATTAGATCAAGTGATGGAAAGCATAGTAGGCTCGGAAGCACTGAAACCAAACTAGTAACCAGAGGCATCCAAACCAACCAGGCATCATCGTACATGAAATGAGAATAAGATACAGTCAGTTCCTGCTTACCGCCAGCATCAGTTAACGGTGCTTCAGTTTTATGACGCTTGGCTAACAATGTTGTTAACCAGATTTTTGGTGCCAGTGAGTAATTTTCAGCACTGGTAAGTGGTTTATTGGCGTTGGTGAGTGATTTTCAGCACTGGTAAGTGGTTTATTGGCATTGGTGAATGATTTTCAGCACTGATAAGTGGTTTATCAGCGCTGTTAAGCAGTTTACAGTGTCATAAACGTCATTTATTACTATAATTATTGTGATGTTCCGGTTAACAATGATTTTCAGTTATCAGTGCTCGGCCAAGAATGGAACTGCCGCCGTTAACCAGGGACTGCCTGTAATCTGAAAATTGCCAGATTACAGAAATGCAGGTTTTGCAGTGTTAAATCAACATATGAATGTATACAACAAAGTTCATTCACCAAAAGGTTAGGAACAGGATAGGTAATGGAGGAACATTATCCTGAACAGAAATATGGAACAGTACACTAGTTAGTGAATTAATTTTATTCAGCTTTACAGAGAAAAGCAAAATTGCAAGTAAAGAGCATAATTAAAATGTCATCACAGCAGACTTATTTAGAAACTTTTGAATCTGCCTAGAGCTTTGATAGAAGAATTCTGAAAATAGATATTAAAATAGGGATGATTGTGACAACATAAGTTGCTTTTTTGTTAGGATCTCTGGATTAGAAGATACTTGAGTTGTTATTCTAGGTTATCACCTTGGGACTAGGAGGAAGGTTATGTTCTTCTAAGGTGCTATGGAATGTAACTAGGGATTCAATGGAGAATGTGCAAAAATAAAAGTGATAACCACTATGGTAAAGGGACCTTTAAGTTAATTGATCTGGGTTTACTGCATTTTATTAGTAAGGAAAAATTAAAGAATATTGATTTGGAGCTCTTGTATTGATTTTTTTAAAATTATCGCTTCCAAACTACTAAGATTTGACAGTTATATAGAGCTTTTCCATCGCAGTCAATCTGGAAAGTGTTCCAGCATTTAGTAAAGTGTACGTTGAAGTTCCAATAATTTTTACTCAACTTGAGGATGCTTAAATTTCAAGGACAGGTAGAAAGAAATCAGGTTTTTGGAAGCCAGTGCAGTTATAATTATTAGGCATTATTGGGATAGTAGCAACATAAAGGAACATTGAAATCATAGGCAAACAAATTTCAAGTCTTGTGACAAGAAGAGGTTGTGAAAGAAAGTATCAGTATGTTAAAGCATATGATGGATGTTTGTTTGATTTCTGTAATACTGTATAGGGTTATCTGTTTTCTGTAACTTTTTTCATGCTTTATTATTTATGATCAGGTACAGGCAGTCCCTGGTTATCGGCGGGGTTCTGTTCCCGACGGTGTGACGACAACCAAAAATCAGCACTAACTGAAAATCGGCGATAATAGCACTGATCCCTGGTTAGCGGCACTGATAACGCGTGATCAGCACCGCCAGATAACCGGTGATCAGCGCCGATAACCAGTTATCAGCGCTGATAACTGGTTATCAGTGCCGATAACCAGTTATCAGCGACAAAAATCTGGTTATCATCGTCGCTAGACAAGCGCCGTAAAACCGGATCGCCGGTAACCAAGGCTGCTGATAACCGGGGACTGCCTGTAATGACAGGCATGATTAAGGAAATCTCATGTAAAACTCTCCAACTCTCCATGTAGCCTCCTTTCTCTGCTTAGAGTTTCTTATGTTCATGAGTATAAAAAAAGATCTCTAGATTGACTAAAAGGGCTTCAGCAAGCCATTTACTTGAGAATAGAATATGAACTGTTATTACAAATGCTTCTCCCATTTGTCATCCTCTCATCATCTTAGGATGATTCCATTTGGAGGGGGACTGGAGATATAAATTGATTCATTGGAAGGTTGAGGGAATTCACTTTTCTTCTCTTGAGATTAGAAAGGCATCTGTAACTCCAGACAGACAGATCTTTAATGGATCCTGGATACTTAAACCTAAAAGGCTAGATTCAATAACTTAAACTTAAGTGTCCAAGTTGTGGACACCACCAGACAGAAATTGCAAAAGCACGATGGCTGAGCTTGATGAAGCCTCCTCTGGCAATTTTAAATGGGATCTGTGGTGTATTCAATCTGAAGAGACATCTGAAACCAAGGAAAGAAGTTGAGTCTGAGACTGACTTGGCAGAGACAGAAAACTCATTCCTGTTCAATGAAATAATTCAAGAAGAGTTTACTATGGAGTTTAAGGTGGGTTTTTTTCTGAAGAGGAAATTAATCCAGACCTTGCAAAGCATACTATTAAACACAATTACAGTACAGGTACTTTTGTGATGTTTTTCAGACAACCTCTAAAAGAAAATGAAAATGGTGGTTATCAACATGATTGTCCTATGACTGGTAATCACTGTTTGGCAAATATAAATTTACAGTTTTTATCATTAGCTCCTACATTAACCACACTTCCACAAATTCCATCAGCCTGGAAATACCGTACCTTCTAACCTGGAGGCTATATAGCTCAGACTTTCTCTAGGCCATGTAGTTCTAGTTTCAACCTCTATCAGGCAAATTGGAACCTTGCCTCATTCAAGATTAGAGCCCCTGAAGTCTTTCCTCCTCTGTGGCCTTTTAAGTACAATTGGGAAGACACCTGATGGCGAGATATTTACATGATACTCATAAGACACTGGGTTTGTATTCTTTGTAGCCAGTCATCGTGTTTGGGCATATACTTTCAGTTGGAATGGATTAAATCACTCATCTTCATAATTCATTCCTTGTATATCTGGAACTTTGGAAGGATGTATTACCTTGTGTATCTGCTTTTATGCCTCTTGTCTTCTTTGGGTTCTTCCACTCCAAACCCATCTTCAGGGTATTCAACTGATCTTGTCAACATTCCATCATTTCCTTGGACTGGACTTAGGCTGCTACATCTTTTTTCCATGGCCCATCTGCTGTGTCCTGCCTCCTGTATGGTATTTTAGGTTATTTTATGATTATTGGGGTGTATCAAAAAACTGTTTTTACAACAGAATTAGTTTTTGTGCAAAGCTTAACTTCCACAGATAGCTGTCTTGTCATTTCCGACACTGCAAAGGATTCTTGAACTGCATAGATGTTCCTAAAGTTCTTTGGTGAAACCGAGTTGGTGATGTCAGCACCTTGAGGAGGTGGTTCTTTGGGTGATCCTAAAACCCTGGGGATGGTAATGTTCATAGTTTGTAAGGAATCTTGCTAAGCTTCATTTGGGCCTTTATATTAAGCTTTTGTAGCCGACCTAATGCTGAAGATGGTCTTTCTTATGGTTTTTGCAACTTTGAGGCTAGTCTGTGGCCTGCACACAATGAAGTAAGGTTAAGTATACAGATGCTTGGAAGTTGCTCTGTCCATTGCAGCCAGCTTTGTACTGGAGACCAAGTAACTGTTCCCTTCTGCCTTAGTCTTTTATCTCATGGATGCAAGACAGGGTACTTAAATTTGTACTTGGGTCTTGTGATAGCATGGGAACAGTTGGTCCCTGCTTCAAGTGAGTTTCAAGCTTTGTAGATTCTTCATCATCTTAACCACCTTTCATTTATCCAATGTGGTCATTTCTATGACAGACTGTGTATCACATAATAAGTGATGTCCTCTGCTACATTAGCCCTTCCCAAGAGTAACCAATGACAGTAGGGGGCTCCTAAGCCATAGCATTCCTTGATATGTCTGAAGCAGGTGGAGTTGGTGCCTCAGTAGTATTTAAAATCAAGCCTCTTAGTTATTGCTCTGTGCCAGGGTTTTTCTTACTGACACAGTTCCTTGTTAGTCTTTTAGGGGCATGGTCTTTGATGCTTAAGGATAAATCCCAAGGCATCCATTGGGATTTTTAGTTGCTCATTTCATCCCACTAGAATTAAGATTTGGACCAATTGTAGGTAATGAAACTAATATGCATTTTAAAAGCAAACTGCCTTTTTACTACCCAACCATTAATAGTGATGCGAGTTCTTACCTCCCACCCTCACTAATTTCTAGCCTCTCAAGGATCAGAGGTCACAGATAATGAGACTTGCAGATTACCGTGACTAGGATCTGACCACTCGTGCACAGTATGTACTATCAGCTATCAGATACTTGCCTATTTTTTTTTTGACAAAGAACAAGTATTTGGGAGAAATCTTTGGTACAAAAAGGCTTGTTATAAGCAATGGAATTGTATTGAAACAATTTTTGAAATAATTATATAATGCTCTATTATTTCAAATGTGACTAGATTCTCTGTAACATGAGCATGGTTTATGATGGCTTCTTCCTTGCCTATCAGCCATTTGTCATTGTGAATACTCTGAGTTTTAAATTATTTCTCTCTGTTATGCCTGATTAGGGAAATTCTGATCATAGTTCAGTGCCCTCAAGATCACTTCCCTTTCTAATGTCCCATCGAATTCTTCTGAATATTTGCTGAGTACACTGCTTCAAACTAGTGTTGAAGGACAGTTTTAATTTCTGCCATTGTGGTTTCTTGTTGGCCTTATCTGTTCTTGTTTGGAATTTTTTCATGTTTAATGTTTCTTCCATTTTTGGTGAGATGAAATAAAGTTTTCCAATAAACAGCTTTTCCCAGCATTTCCTCAAGGCTCTAGAGGTAATCTAAGAAGTAATTTTTCCTCATTTATTGAGCTGAATGAGTGTCCTAAAGTAACCCCAAGTGGCACGACTCTCATTGTATCTCTGCTTATTTTTATCATAGGCTAGATAAAAAAATTAAACTGCCATTCCTTTGTAGCTTTTTTAAAATGGTCTAATGGTAATTATATAAAGGTGATATAATTGTGTTCATCAAAGAGATTGGGAAGGGGCAAAGAGATCAAAAGGATCCCATTAGGTAAGTACAGGCTTCCCTAAAGTTTAATATGAGATTTCACAACAATGTTTGGTTGACATCTGTCCTTTGAAATTAATTCTTGATACCTCATTTTGCTACCACGATGACTCTTGTTTTGGAATTCTGCAAGAATAAGTGAATACTTATAATTATAGAGACATAAAAAGCCTTTTGGAATGTTCCAGTATAAACAAATAATGTAAACAGTATACAGTATTATAAATTCAAACACAGAAGAGAAAGCCGAATGGCAGGACAGAGAAAGGAACGCACGTCTCATTGAGACTGCAGCCAAAAGTAAAACTGCATAGAACTGAATGTATACCGACTGGGTGGGCAGTGCTTCTGCCTCTACCATTGGTAACTGTTACCATAACCAACCTTGCAAAAGAGTAATGGCCAGACTTCCAGCTCGCTGAAAGTTAATCCCATATGTCAAGACCGGGGATTTGTATTCTTGTAGGAACAATTGAATGTTGTAACGATGAAAGGGTATTAACAGAATCACTGTGGCTATGTATCATCTTTGTTAGAATAACATGGATTCTGAATGTTGAGATTTGTTGAAAAGGACATGAATTTAGAAGTTTGCTGAAGTAATTCTCATCATTAAAGGGAGAGATGATCCTATGTTACCAGGAAGGCTTTCATGACTGTTCTTTTAGCTTTCATGAAAAAGGGGTGATTGGAGTTTGTCAGTATGATGTGAACAGATCAGCTTGAGGAGCTAGGCCTTTTAAGTGGCTGGGTCCCCAGACCACAAAGGAAAATGGACAAGTTATATGAATAGAGACTGGCATTATGAAATTGACTGTAAGACTGAAATTCTCATGAGAGATAGGGTCTGTTATTTTGGTTTACTTTTGATGTGGAGTGCCAGTCTCAAGTGAAGCATCATTTGGCTGTGAAGGGTATGACTTGGTCATCCTCTGCCCTGACTGGTGAATTGTACTATCTCAAATAACTGATTTGGTAAGGATGTCAGAGATATGTTTTTGTAAAGGAGTATGGCAAGGATCAGAAATATGGTTTGGTAACGGAAGTAGTATGTAGCTATAAGACAGAAAAGAAAGGCACAGTTGGGTTTGTGGGCTTTGGGAAACATGATGGGAAAGAGAGAATGAGGTTATCAGAGATCATAATAGTGGCTGATTTAAATATTTACTCATCTTCAGAGGCACACAAGTGACTTCTACTTTTGAAGGAAAACATAGGAAAATGGCATGACCATGTGTTACCTGAATGGCTTGTCAATTTTTGTGGTTACATCATCTGAATAGGTATAAGGTGACTCAAGTACATGACAGAGGGGGTATCATGTTAAAAGAAATATTTAACCATTTAATTTGGTCATTGTGAAAGGAATAAGGTACCCATATTACTAAAGAAAAAGTTTGGTTATTGGTTTTCTTAACCAGATTTTTTCAGATATTTATTAAGTACATAATGGAACATACCTGTTGCACTATGGATGGCCACTGAGCTTTTTAAATCTGAATTTTTATGACTGCTTAGAAATATAAAGTAATGTGTGCATCTCTTTATTTAAATGATTGTGGGTACTGTGCTGTTATTGCAGGTGAGATTTGACAAATATAAGGACTTAAAGAATACTTTCAAGTGTAAATTTGTTGCTCCTCTAGAAAAGGCTTCAAATGAGTGGTGGTCTTTAAGATGTATTTTTTCTAGTTTTTGTTTAATTTGTCAGTATTTATATCTAATGTTTAAATGTTACTAACAAAGAACCTACATGATTAATTCATGAAATTTCACTATTTTTATATTTTTATTTAGTAAAGTTAGTTGTTTTTAAAGGGGTTGATGGTACCTTTAAGTGCATATCAAAATAATTCATCATTTTCCAGCTAAACTTTCTCATTAGTTCTACCATAGTAATTCATCAGTTCCCCATTTTCAGGCGGCCCTCTTTAGATTTTGCTCGAAGGCCTGGGAACCAGCAACCTCTGTCTGTCTCCTCACAACAAACACCTCCAAGTTCCTTAACACAGCAGACCCCACCACAAGTAATGTCTCATCCAGCTGGCGTGCCTGTTACAGCAAATCAACAGGCACAGAAAAGAGCACAGTACAAAGATGGTCCCAAGTTTGGTCTCAAGAGTATGGTCAGTATGGATGACATGCCTGAGCTCTTCGCATCATTTGACAGTAAGTGTGATATTTTTTTCATTGTTTCAAATGAATGGTGCATACTGAAGCAATAATTTTTGGCAAAGTACCCATCAACATTGTTTCATATATTTTATCATAATTTACTTATGAAAAAGACTTTAATTGCAGTTATTTTTTATGTGAATTGCTCATTATATTTATGATTTTGGCAAAGTCAGTTTTAGAACAATAAGTGTTTATATATTAACCACTGTAAAAGAGAAAGATTAAGAAAGGGGTGACAGGTAAATTATGCCTAAAACAAGAGTTTTTTTGGGTTAAAAATAACCTTGAAAGATAAGCGCAAACAAAGTTTTGTTGCATGTAATTTATAAATAATAGTGTTTCTCTGCAATGTTGGTATATAGGTAATAGCATAATGCAAAGGACCATTAATAATACTGCTCAATTTACATTCAAGTTCATCATGTTTCATTGTATCGTCAGGTCCTAAAATACAAAGCTGAACATTTTTATGGAAAGGACATACAGTATTTGATTTGTAAACATTTTAAGGCATTTTTACCAACCACCAAGTTGGTTGACTGTAAGGGGTTTTCCATAAATTGACTTTGACCCTCATTTTATAAGTAGAGTAAAATAGAGGCCAGTTCATGTAATAGTGATGAATTACCATTTGATAAATGCAGATCTACCAAAAAGTTAGCCAATGGTAAAGCTTTGTCTTACTCTTTACTATTGTACTTTGCTTTTTCGTAGACTTTAATGTACTAGAACCATGTTGATCAGGATATTGAATTATTAAAGCTCTAAAACAAATGCTTTTAATTTTGAAAACTTTGCCATGAGTTCCGAAACAGTGGTTTTTTTGGGATAGTGTGTCGGTCATTGTTAAGACCTTTTAAATCCGGATATGTACTGTACTGAGATTAATTCACATTAAGATATTGCCAAATTCCAAAATAATATCTAATTATCAACCAGTGGATTCCATAAGAGATTCCAGGTGATGGATATGTGACATTTCATCTGGTTGCTGCCCATAAAACCCTGACCATACCTGATCTAAGCCCATTTTGTGGAGTGTGAAGGAGCTGGCCTTGTTTAATTAAGTATAACAGATGGATAGACCACTGCTGGTAAAGGATGGCTAGTTACCTGAGAAAACTTTTAAGATAGTTGAAGTGTGAAAAGATACATTACAATATTTCCTTTATTTGCTTTAGCCCTCAGTAACACTGCAAAGGAAATTCTTTTGTTGTTGTTCACATGTAAATAGTAGACTGTCTTTTTGGTGTGAAATAGTCACAGTCTGTGCAAAAACACTTAAGTTAATTTTTGTTGCATATAAGGACTCATCGGGTTTCACAGCCATAAAACTCCTTGTGCTATACAGACCAGATTACTTCACTTGTTAACTCACCAGGGCTTCTCATATACAGTATCAGAAGTTTTAAAAACCAACACTTGTCAGGTATTTTGACCTTAACAGGTATTTTCATCATACTACAGTACATGGTGTGCTGATGCATATGCAAAACTACAGTAAACTCAACATTTTAGAATGCTAATTTTGTTAGTTCCTTATCATGAGTAAAAAATTTTAGTATATCAAGGAATTATTGCAATGACTGTATTACACTTGTTGTTAGGTAACATTTTGCCTTGACTTTTATGTAGTGCCTGCAGCTTAGTGTTGTACAGGATTGTTAAATATAGGTTGTAAAATTCAATAGAAAATGGAATAAAAATGTGGAAATGAACGTTTGAAAAGTACTCTCCACAAGTAATGGGATTTGTGCAAAGTATTGCAGTAGTACAGTACTCATACAGTTAATTGTAGTACATCTCCAAAACCTGTGTCAGGCTTAATAACTAATATCACCTGACTCACTTTCCAAGAGCACATAAGGTGGCTTGGGGAAGAGAAGATTTGGGGACCCCAGTGTTGAGAATTTGCTTTGGATGGGATGGGATGGGATAATGGTTAGGGCAACAGTGGCAGGAGTTTTCAGGGGTATGGCTGTCTTGTTTCCTTTTCTTGTGAGACTTTAAGTCATGTATATCTGTCTGCGCTTGCATGCTCCAACCTTATGGTTCCTTAAAACACCTGCCCTCTTTTTTTAGGATTGAGTAGAATTCCTACAGCTCTTAATGCTTCATAGAGATTAGGTAGTTCAAGAGGTTATCCATGTGAAACCTTAGCTCTGATGCTTCCTTGAAGGTTTAGGTATCCCATTATCCCCCTCATCCTCTGCCTTTAGCATACATACTGGCAATAAGATGATCATACTGTAAGTGTTGACTTAAGCCAGTCACTGATGTCCTCATTCCTGACAGCAACTTTTCCTGCATATCCCAAGCTTGTTGATATTCAGTACATCATCACACAGGTTGTAGTGTTTCTAGGCCTGCAGACTTAGAGCTGCCCTGGTGTCCGCTAAATCTGGAAAAAGCTCCCCAGCCGGAATATAGTACAAAATTACTCTCCTGTAACAACTCTTAAGGCAGATTTTAATGACCATTTGAGTCGCATCTTCATTTGCCATTGTGGGTAGACAGTACCTCAGCCAGAGGTTGAACGTGGCCTTGAAGTGAAGTGATAAAGCTTAACACAAGGTACCAGGATTTTTAAGGACCAGCTACTAGTAATTTGGTTCTAGAACAAGGCCATGGACATGTAGGCAGTTCTTGAAATGACATAACTTGGTACTGTATCCTTGCATTTCCAACATCACTCTGGGAAAGCTGCAAAGAATGTTTAGCACCTTTTACAGTAAGCTACATAGAAAGTGGTAACACATTCAGGAGATCTTGGCAGTACAGCAATGAGATGAGATCTTGAACTTGCTTATTTTGTCTATCTTACTTCCAGTTTTGTTTGGAGGGGCTTTGTGGAACTGTACATTCTCATGGACATTATACAGTAAACCAGCTATTCCTCCAGATTGGCCTCTTGTATCAGGGTCTTCAATACCAGTAAATAAGTTTTGCTGGTGGCAGTATTTTGACAGTTGCAACACATTTGTTCTTCAGTTCTCATTGCTGACTTTAGCTCAGGGACTCTTATTGGGTAGCCTGTGGACCTTTGGTATTTATACTTACTACATAGAGCAGCATCATTGTTCTTTTGGTTGGATGGATATATTTTCCAGATTATCTTTGATGGATATATTCTCCAGATTATCTTTGAATGGGAGGGTAAGGGCACACCACAGCCACAACTTCTAACCGTACCTTCAAAGTTTTAGACAATTTTTTTTCCAAATCCTGTAAAGTTAAGGCATTAAATGCCTAATTTGCAAAAGCTGGTTAAAACTTTGAGTATGGCACAAGAGTTGTTAAATTTAATAGTAAGTGCAATTACAAATGCTAAAGTACTTAAAAATACAATAATTTAGGTATTCTTAAACATCAGAGAGTGTAGACTAGTTATAAGGCTAAAATATTATGAAGAAAGGCCAAGTTTGGAATTCAAACAGAAGAGAGTGGATGATGATTGAATGCTATACCCAGTCTCCTTTAGAATGCATCTATCATTTATGTCGTGGTGAAAAAGTGATCGTATGGATAAAATTGACTGTGTTGCTTAATGTTATAACTTGGTCAAAAACCGCTAAAAGCCTTACGTAACAATACCACACTCCCTTTGCCGGGTTGATTTTGAGACCTTAGAGGACTCGGTATTTGTTACCTCGTTTCTATAAATTGTTTGCGTAACTTCAAAGTATGAACACAATACAAAGTTTATTAGATCAAATTATATTCACCATTCGCTAAAATGGGATCACGGGATAATTAAATAAAATGGATACTGAAACACACTTACTAAATTTAAACTTAATTTAATAGCTAAAGGTTAAACATATCAAATGGGTAATTATGTAAGAAATAAATTAAAATGAATTACTCAAAAGGGGATTACAAGTCAAAGGCACTCAAACTAAAGTTACAACAGGGTTCAAAGGATAAGGACAGTCGCCCTTTCTAAAGAACACAGTCACAACACAACACCAGATAATAGAAGATCAACTCTCAAAAAAATTAGCCAAGAACCTGCTCGTCCATTCTGCATTCGGGTTTTATTGGGGAAAGGAGACAAATTATACAATTACTGCGAATACAACACTCACTTACAAAGTTCACATTAACATAAAAAACTTAAAGATAATTCTCAAGTTCATTATCAAAAATAAATTAAAAATATAACATTCTGGAATTTCAACATAAGTATTTGATAAATGTAATTAATTAACTGGTGGTGTGTGACAATACAATTTCGGATGATGTCATGCCCATACAGTACACTCAATTATGAACACACATTCTCAAATATAATGTTGGAAAGTGGCAAAGTGACAACCATCAGGCATTACTCATTTCTCTGGTGCAGACATCAGCATCTTTTTTACAAATACACCTCAAACTCCCCTCCGACTCTCCCTTGTAGTTTCTTCATTACTTGATGCAAAAATTATTTAAGCAGTATCTTAGAAAATCAAACAAAATAATTTAAGTGTCGTTCTTGAATAGATGTGGTTCCTTTACCCTTATCATCATGACATGCAATAGAAACGTACATATTTCCATAAAAGCCATAAACATGCAGATACATTTGGATTTTATATTAATAACAAATATAAAAAACATAGTTCTCGTCTGTCAGTTACATGACAGAAGGCAATTCACAATAAAAAAGGAAATCAGTAATTTTCTTATGACAGCAGACAATATTACTAACTCTACAGTAAGAAACATATCATATGGAAATATGTTATTACACAATGATATAAAAAGATTGTTGTGCGGGGAATTTCCCACATATATAGTCTCGTAGGTTTTTAAAAATAAAATATGTACGGCTTTAATTTGATTGAAGTTAGTTATGGATTGGAGGTTGTATGTTTTCCTGTTTAGAATCTGGATAACCTTAGGCTTTGTTAACAGCACATTAGTGGATGCTGTGAAGTTCCTCAGAAATTAGGTCACTCAGGCAACTGAATTCCCTAACTAGACATGCAGTCAGAAATGAAAAATTTTCTTTTAAAACAAGAGATTCCATTCTCAAATGGTCTGAATATTCTCCTTCAGAGTAAATGCTTTTATTGATTAGCAAGTTATATATACAGTAATGAGAATACATCTTGAGTTTGTCAGAGGTTTTCATCTTGATTAATTACATGATATGTTAATTTCAATGTGTATTTAAGATTAACTAGTGAAGATTTATTGATAGGAGGTGCCTTTTAATGACATGCCTCGCCTCACGCCATAAAAAAATATCCCTCTACTGTATTTAGTGGTTGCTCGAAGTGTAATACTAATATTGAAGTTGAAATAATTTTTCTGGTTATTAAATGCATTTGTTGTTTACATAGCTATTCTTTAATTTTTGCTGCCAAGCTTCATTATTCTCAAAGAATTTTTAATCAGTAACAAGAAGTTTTTGTTATTCATAATGATTTCTTAAGTGCACTCCAAGCTTTGCATTTTTAGTTTATGCTATTGATATAGATTTAGATCATTTTTCCCAAATATGGAAGACAGAATGAATTTCTGGTGAGTACCATTTTATAGGAGTAGATCAGGTCATTCACCTTGGCATTTAGCACAGGAATAATTTTTGAGACAGATACTTATATAGTTTTGAAACAGTATATCTCAGTATGTAAGTCAGTGTTTGAGAGGAAGTTTGTGGATCAAGGTATGCTGCTTGAAGATTATTTTCTAACAAAATGAAGATTATTTTCTTCATAGAATTTTTCCATTGATCCAGAATAACTAGTAAACCTGTCAGCCATCAGTTCCCTCCCAGGAACTTATTTTAGGACCTGTTGAGATGATACGATAATGTCAAAAGTATCAAAAGGAACCTTTATCATATATGTGATATGAGCACTATAGCCAACCTCTTTAGCTGAAAATAAGAATAGGTAGGAAAAGAAACTAAACATATGGGGCTTCCCAGCTTGGCAAAAAGTGTTGGAGAGCCAAGACCACTAGAAATGAGACATTTCTATTGGCTGATGTGTGAATTTGTTCTTATTCCGAAACTAGTATGACAGGCAGCCTTATTCCTTGTTGTGTGGCCATGGCTTAATGAAACAAGAATAGTAAGGAGAATAATAAAACAGTTTTTGTTCCTATATTAGATGAAAATTGAAACATGGCAAAATTAAAGAAGTTTGACTAGTGAGAAGAGACTGAAGAGAACAAATGAAATTTTAAATTTTAAAAGGGAGAAAGCAGCAGGATGCTCTAAAGAACTGCCAGCTTGCTTGGCAGTTTAAAAGAAAAACTAGTATCTGGTTTATAGGTTCATATCTTTCCATTTACCTTCCCTCAAGTAGGTATGGAGAGAATGATCTATTTTTATGCCTCAGTTTTCTGCTCCCAAAGTTATCACATCACTGGGGGTGAGCTCTGGCTGTCTGGAAGTATTACAGTTGCTTTTCTTGCGCTATGAATAGTAGTCTGGTTATTTTCTTTTAGGATGTCTTGGTTGTATAATCAGTGAGGCAGCCATTTGTTTTTGAATAAGCTTAACAGGCACATCATGTTGTCCTTGAAGATCACTACTTTGTATGTAGCTATTGCCTTTTTAGTGTTATGAAACTGTATAAGTATTATGCGCTTCCATCTCTTTCCTGAGTAGTTCAAGCTAGGAAGCATAAGGATATTCAGTTCCTTCTATTTTCTGTGCTGACTGTTTCATGTTCAATGTGGCATCTCCAGACAGGAGTTGTCCTCTGCATTGCCCTGTGTTAGTTCAGTGAATGCCACAGAAGCTGTTTGTCAGGAAGCCAATCATGCCAGCAGATGGAGATTTGTGTCTGCTACATCTGCCCTCTTGGTCACCTCCACCTCTGTGTCTCCATTGCTCCTTCAGAGTGGTGCAAGTGACAGTTTGATTCATTGAGGGACTTTGAACCACATAATTTAGATATACATTATGTATATATCATCCAAAATTCAAAACCAGAAATAGTCCCCTAGCATAGTGGGGGTAACTTCCTAACTTTTTTGGTGATATAATGCATGCCCACTTATTCAGATACCTTACCTTTGAGTATTCAGATGCCATATGGCTACTCATGACACTGGCAAAACACAGTATAGATTGGAGTGCCTTTATTTTTTCTTGGATTTTCTTTTATTTCTTTGTTACATTTGCATGAGAGGCTTTTCTAGGTGTTGGGTATTTGTTCTTAAGTATTTCATACCACAAGTGGTTGCTTAGCAATCTTTTCATATTAGTGTTTCAAGAAGTCAAGCTTCACAAAAGCAATGTTTTGAGTGTTTGCAAACATATTTTTTCTGTAAAAGATAGGTTTATTGTCATTTGTTATTGTAAACATGCTTAGATTAAAGGAACATGAGAAGCATAGCATGATAAGTGGCCCTCATATGGGATGAGGCCTTCACGTACAACCTTGAAGAGGAAAGCAGTTTGCCCAGTGGAAGTTGACCCAAAAAAAATGATCTTCAGCAGTTTCTAAATCAAGGGAAAGCTTGTAGGTAAATAAAGTATTACAAACAATGGACATATTGAAGGTAGGCTGTTTCATCAGATTGTCTGTCTTTGCTATTTTATTGAAGTGAAAATCTTTCCAAACTGCTCTGGAACTGTAACCTTCTCAAATTACACCCTGGCTTTGTGTTCCAGATACTCAGAATTTAAGATCCAATATTACTATTGGCCTGTCAGTCCCTCTGCAGACTACTCCTAGATCTGCCTCAGTAAATGTAGTCAGGGCAAGGCTTAAGGTGATCAGGGATATGCTTATGCCCAAGGCATCTTCCTCTAGAACCCCTTTTTTTCACTTCCAAAGAGGATACTCATACAGCAGGGGAATCCAGCATCACCTCCTTCAGTGGACACAATTTTTTTAGCTCTAGTCCATCAGAAAGGAAGTGGGCAGGATCAGGAGAGGTTTTTTTTGGCCATCTGGCTATCTGTGGATGTGGAACAGCATTGCAAATCCTGTTTCAGGGTTTTGGAGATTTGGTCTGTTTCTGACTTGTCTCTGGGTTCACTAGTAGTAAGAGTTAAAATCAAGAGTTAATGCTTCTTCTGGAATATCTCCATTTTGACAATGAAAGTTTAGAGTTTAGTTTTTTTTTTTTAATGTCTTGAATGTCTTGAAAAGACTTTAACCAATGGTATTTGCAAGACCATTCATCCCTATACCAATGCCATCCCTGGATAGGATGGAACTTTTGTATCTTTTCCAACAACATCTCTCCAGATCATAAGGCCTCTTGGACCTTTGACTTGCTAGACTTATAGATTACTTCACCATAAGTTAGTTGGTTGTTTTACTGTTGATGTAGCCAGAAAAGAGAACAGGATACTCATTGCTCAAGCTGCCAGGCCTGTTTTCATGTGACATGTTCCTCCTCTTCCTTTGTCAGTGACTGCTACAATGGTACTTTGTTCAAAGAGCATGCCTGAGTCTCACACTCTACTTGCAAATTTGGCAAGGCTTAAGTGCAGAGCCCAGGGTGTTGGTTTTGAGGGAGGGGTACATGATTCTTTCTCATTCAGTCTGGTCAGTGCTTGGAAGGGTGATCAATTAGGAACACTAGTGTTGTCTTAAGTGGACCGAAATATAACTATTAATTTAAGCCAACACTAAAATATTGTTTTTTGAGATGAGGCTGAGCCCACTGATTAAAAGCAAAATCTCTTTAATTATTCAAGTATAGTACGTTTTATAAAAGTAAATCTGCAAAACTTCAAGTTGAGCAGCTCTTCATTATTTCTTCTGGCAGTACAATTCATGCTTCATTATATGTACATAAGAAATAAAATCTAAAAAGTACACCAAATATACTACTATTTAAAAGATAACAGAGAAAACAAAGCTGCACTAGGTTCTTAACTAACACTATGCTAGGCCAGGAATAGGTTACTTTATAAATGATATACAAAAATTAATTATATTATGTATCCCCAGGTTCATAGCTTTGACAAGATTTTCCGTGGAATCATTTGCTTTGTTTTCAGCACCCAAGATTTCCAGTTTTGAGCCCTGTGCTCTGACATGAGCAAGACACCATAGGTACTAGTGTACTCATGAGGTTACTCACTAGTGTCCATTTTGTGTCATTTCTGGGAGTCAGAATTTGTTCTTTACCTAGATGACTGGCTAGTCCCAGCCAGATTTCTCAGAGGGATCTTGTGGGCCAAATATTTGTTATTCAATTTGACCATGAACTTAGGAATATTAATCAATCTAGTTTCATCCCAAGTTATAGACTATCTAGGAATGGGGAGAGACAGAGTTTTCAGGGTTTTCTGTCAGAGAAACAAGTAGACTCATTTCTTATGTCTTTCATAATTTTTTCCCCTTATAGACCTTCACAGCCAAGAAATGGCTGTCTCTTTTAAGGCACACATTCTCAGTGGAGAATTTTGTCCACCATTCCAAACTGAGAATGAGATCAATTCTACTCCATCAGGCACTATCTTAATGCTAATTCTGTCAGTTAACAACGACTCAGAGTTAGAGGAAGAGCAGACTATTACTCCTGACAGAAATATACCCCTCTAGGATGAGGGGCCCACACCTGACAAAGTCCGATGCATCAGAAGTAGGATGGGGTGCCATTGTAGGAAACTTAAGACAGTATATGTCATTTCACAGGTAATAGAAAGAAAGAGGCCTCCATGTAAACAATCTAGAACTAATGATTGGTTGGAAAATTCTACAAGCAGAAGATTTAGTCTCTGACAGTAGCAGTCTTCTCAGACAGGACAGCAACCCTTGCATACCTAAAGTTCCTGTGGACCAGGGATTTCTATGTTGGTAAGTCCATGAGCATATTTTTTATGCCACAGTTTGTTCCAGACAAGAACAACCTTTAGGCAGATCAGTTGAGCAGGAATGGCCAGGTCTTACTGATGGATTGGTCACTACTCCCACTAGTATGTCAGAACAGGTGAAAACTGTAGGGCTTGCCAAACATTGATAGGTTTCTGTGAGCCAGAACAACAACTGATCTATTGCTTTCTCTGATTAACCTCGATTCCTATCCTCAAGGCTGGATCTAATCAAGCAGTCACACATGTTAGGACTCCATGTAAACCCTTTGTGCTTCAGCAAATTGTCTGGAGAGACTGACTTGGCCATATCTCATGAGCTGAAGTCTCAAAAAACCTCTACTCAGTCCAAGAGAGAGTCATCTAAATAACTCTACCTGCTACAAGGCTATCCTTACTAGAATTGGTGTCATCTGGAGGGATTTCCTGCACCCTTCCTCTCTGGTCAGTATCATTAAATGTTTCTGTTTTCTCAGACATTCTAAGATACTTTTTGTTGCTGACATCATAGGGTATAGATAAAAATTACCCACTGTGCCACACCATTTAACATTGAAATCTCTAATAATAGGGACATTCAGGAAGTTCTTAGATATTTCAAAGTAGACCATCCTAATCTCCCCATAAAATTGGTATGAAATGTATTAGTTGTGGTTCTTGGGTTCTTGATGATAACACCTATGAAATCCTCTGAAGCAGCTTCTTTGAAGGATGTAACTTCTAAAATACTTTGATAGTATTAGCCACAGCAAAAAGAGTTAATAAATTGCAAACCTGTACTGATAACGGTGGCACTTTGGTGGTTATGTGGTCCTTTCCTTTCTGCTACACTTCATTCCTTTTTGCCACACTTCCAGTCAAAAATGCAGTAACATGAAAATCATTTTCTATCTCATTCCATCACTATTCTAAATCCGATTTAGATAGTGGGGAATGAAGAGGAGTCCCTCAAGATCCAGTTAAATCCCTTAGGGTTTATATATTGAGAGTTAAAAACTCATACATGGTTACTACAGAGACAGTACATCTGTACTTGAAAAGATGAAATATTTCTTACCTGCACCTAGGAAAGCACAGTTTACTCTGACACCAGATAAAAGATGAAATTTCATGATAAATCTTGTCTTCATTTTCACTTAAGTGCTAGTTAAATATCACTAAATCAAAATATGTCGTAGTATGTAGATGGAAAAGTAGTTAAAAATTAACTCAGCTTCAAAGGTAAAGGGTCATATAGCCATGAGGCTGTTCAACTTGGGAAGTACAGAAGCCCAGCCCACCAACTAAAGCTACATAGGTGAGCCAGCCTTGGAAACGCCAATGATTCTCAAGAGGATGTGTGCCTAAAACCACTGACAGCTGAAAAGAAGCCAGAGAATCCTTTGAAATACTTTCCGCCTCTTTCCACCTCTACTTCCTGCTATACAGGATCTCCTCCTTGCCGTGTATAGGATCTCATAAGAGTTCCAGCCAAATTTAAGATCAAGATGTGCCAAAACTACATATTGCTGTAAATAGTTATGACTACACTAATCCCAGTTTGGATTAAGTAAAACTAAGTGATGATGGATTACTTACCTAACTTAACTGTGAACATTTCCTCTTAAGAGTGTTGATGTCCATCCATGTAGCTCAATATCTAACAAATTTGGTTTTAAGAGCTGGGTTGCAGAACACCCAGTGACTGAAATGCTCAAGAGAGATTGCACCCTTTAAGATCTTGACAGAATGTGATCAAGATGATGTAGAGCAAGGTCATCTACGCCTTTCCAGACTAGACAACTTGAAGAATTAAATAATATAAAGACTAAGTCTCGGATGTAGATCACCAGATTATCCCTCCCAAGTTTACTCCAGAAGAAAGCCCATGCATTAAAATTTTAGAGAAAAAGAGATCAGTCAGAAGAAGAGATGAAAAAAACAAATGTTTATAACATGACTAGGAACATATAAGTGAAAAGAAAATTTGCATTGATTGATCAAAATCTCAAGGTGCAATAGATTGTGCAGTAGTATGCGATGGGGAGTCATTCTGTACTTGACCTCTGTTTTTACTACTGAAGCGACAGCCATAGTCAATGCTTCAGAACTTGAGCACAAGAAAAGTTTAAATCTGCTGTAGTTTATAGTGACTTGAGAAGTGTCTTGGTGCATTGAAAAAGTCAAACCCTTTTTACCTTCTTGATTCTGAGAGCTTAGGAGTTGCTATTTTATTTCTGTCAGGCACAAATCAATTCAGTTTTTGCTCTGACAAGAATACAAGGAAATGAAGTCTGCAGGTAGGGTAAAGATGCCACAAGATAAACATTTTTCATTAAAAAGTTCTTGTATTTTGTAATGAGAAGGATCGTTAAAACTTATATAATGAATATGGGCAGCCCCTGGTTATTAGCAGCATCAGTTATCAGCATTTCGGTTTTACAGCACTTTGCTAACGATGTTAACCCGATTTTCGGCGACGATAAGCGATTTTCGGCGTTGGTAAGTGGTTTATCGGCATCGGCAAGCAGTTTATCAGCATTGGCAAGTGGTTTTTCG
Source organism: Macrobrachium rosenbergii (assembly GCF_040412425.1). NCBI lineage: Eukaryota > Metazoa > Arthropoda > Malacostraca > Decapoda > Palaemonidae > Macrobrachium > Macrobrachium rosenbergii. Next base: position 70,966,244 of record NC_089745.1, read on the forward strand.
GCACTGGCAAGCAGTTTATCGGTGTCAGCAAACAGTTTATTGGTATCAGCAAGTGGTTTATCGGTGCTGATAAGCAGTAATGGTGCCAATAAGCGGTTTATTGGTACTTACCACATTGTAAACGCCATTTATTTCCGTAATTATCAGTGATTTTCGGTTATCGGCAATTTTCAGATATTGGCACTTGGCCAGGAATGGAACCCCTGCCATTAATTGGGGCCTGCCTGTATATGGCAATAATTGTGGTTATCACCACTGCTAAATAACAACAAATATAAGATTCAAGAAGAAATAAGATTTTTATGATCAGGCTATAGTCTGAACGGAAGGTTTAAAATCAATTGGGCATTCCTGTACTAGATTAACCCAAAATTTTATTTTGGAAGGAGCCAGTGCCACAGTGTGTGCCTGTTGTGGTAGGCCCCTGTTGGTTGAGTGCATTTAAGTATTGTACACTGACCATAAAGCTGGAAATACCCTTTGCATTGTGAGAATACAGTGCTGTATATCAGAAATTTTAAATGACACTGTAGATGTAGATAACCTCTTGAATATCTTTTAGATGCCAGGATTTTTATAAAATAATATAAATACTATATTTGTATATTTGTTTAGCATTTTTATTCTCAGATAAAAACCTTAAAGCTCCTTGATGCCTTAAGGATAATCTACATAAAGAAGATGCCTGACAGTATAAATATGATAGATTCCAGGGCTTGACCTCATGGCTTAAACCTCATAATCAAATCAAGGGCTGAGAATGTAACATAATCAAGAGGTTAGAGCAACCTAAGCTATCAGAAGCAGAATAATTGCCTCCTGGACGTGGATATAATCAGCTAGAAGTAATTTAATATACTGTATTAGAAACCTAAGAAGATCAGTACAGAGGGTGACTGTCATGCACTTATGAACTCAGAATGCCAGAAAAACATAATTATTAATAGCACAAACCCCATTAAGTTAAAAGACAAATAGGAGGTGATCAGCACTGACATCGAAATGGATCATGAATGTTGAATATTAGCTACCTGTTCCAAATGCTTTCTCCATTCCTCATGACAGTGGGGTATGGTAAAAGAATAGGAGGATGTGCAACTAAGGTTATATCTTTTTGTGTTAATCCCATAGTCACTTGCCAGTATAAGGCTTACTTTAACATGTACAGTGCATAGAGGTGGGGTGGTGATGATGCAAATTGTAAAAATTAAACCCCCTAAAAATTTAAAACAAAAAGTTACAGCATTACTAAGAGGGTATCCATTAGTGAAGTCCCCATTCTAATTTTGGAGTTCTCAAGGGCAAACAGCTGAAGATAGAGAGCATACTGTAGCATAAATTGTAACCCATATTAGAGCTTTGCCTAAAACTGCAGCTTGAAGCTTCCACTAAATAATTAAGGTTTCTTTGGCTAGGGTTAATAGCAAGCCGAACTCTTAAGGTAAGACAACCTGCTGGACCAAGGAAAATATTTTATAGTGATAGTGTTGTCTACAAGGCACTTTATTTGTCTTTACAGTATCATCAGATAGTTTAATGAAACTGTCACATTTTGAGACTAATAGGGCTCACCTGAAGGAAGCACTCTTAAATGAGAACTTGAAGCTGGTATAAGGTATAAGTTGAAGAGCTTGCATGAGCCTTAAATGCTCAATAACCGGTCTGTTACCCATGTAAAGTGAAGTGCGTTGCTAACAAAAATTCGCCAAACTATATTACAGTGTCAACCAAAACTGAAATGAAAAAAGGGTTAGTGCAATTTTTACTGAACACACAAATGTGAAATTAGTGAGAAGTTAGCCAGAGGACAAATTGTTGGCTGTATGTATCTAGTAAAAGGGACCAGACCAAACCTATGCACTAATCCCAAGAAGGCATTTCAGTGCCAGTATTTCATTGAATATGCCATAGATGGTGTACAGAGTATTGGTCAGCTCATATTAAGGTGCCTTGGTTGGCTTCGTATTTGATTCCTTTTTCTTGTACCTATAGTATTTTTTTTTTCATAATTATTGTCTAAAAAGTTTAACAGTTAAAAATACTTCCCACTTAAGGATGGAAGTATGCCAAACCCATATAAAGTAGTGTGATCAGTTCACTTGCTTAAATTTTTGGGCTGTCAGAGCTGTCCCAAAAGACTAATCATAAATGGGATAAAGAAAGGAGGCACATGAAAGCTGTAAATACTTGACAGCCAAATGACAGAGAGCAAAGTATGTGGTGAAAATTAAGACTACAAGCAGAGCCAAAGAAATACTGAAAATTTCTTGGTTTGTCCATCCAAGGTTTTCTCTACATTTCACTACTACACCAATAATTAAAACTGACTGAAGTGCAGTGGTGACAGTTTGTTAACTCTGTAAAACAAAAATATGCTTTACAAAACTGTAGGTGGAAGCATCTTGCTGCCTTTGTCATTTGACTAAGCTAAACAGCCATACTGTACTGTATTATGTCTCTGTATGAGGCTGGCATGGCTATGAAAATCACAGCAAGTTTCTAATTTTGGTGTGCCTGTCCTTGTTACGGCTGGAAGATTCCAGATGCTCTTCTCCCATCTTTCAAAATTAAAATTTTTATGATAGATTACTTGTGATTTAGGCCAAGGAATTTGGAATAAAATGTCTGTGATTGCATTGATATTTTTGCAGTGTGGAATGTTATAGTAAAGTGTACACATGTTGAATTATTTTATTGGACATATTAGTACTGCATCCACAAGCCTGTGCCAGTGTAAACTATAAATGCAAAAGCTTTGGGTTAAATTGCGTTGCATATGAATGTATCAGTTATTTTTAAAGAAGTCACCAGAAGCAGAGATTTGGTTTAGTGTTTGAAAATTTTCTTTAAATCTTTGAAAAAAGAAATTCATTAATGTGTATAGGACCCCAAAGTAAAAGAAATTATTTTTGCATTTTAAGAAATGCCACTAATATTGTCTTCACTTATTGTAGTTTCTTCTGTACTGTTTATATTTATATTTTTTTAGGTTAATCACCATTTTTACTTACCAGTATGCCTGCCTACATTTCTTTGACATTTACAACTTTTGCAGTCTGAAATTTATAAGTTTTTTGACATATAAAGGATAAGCATGAGATTATTTTAAAATAGGAGCTGATGCTGACAGTGCTTCTTTGTAACAATTTATGAGGAAATGTACTCCAAGAGACAATGTGCAGTGTTTTAGATGCACAGGTGTATAGACATCACAAAAAGCTTCCATATTATTAGGAATGAGTTTCAGGTGACACTACATTTACAACTGATGTGCACTTTCAAAACACTAACAAACGTTTTTCTTTTTGAATAGTTCTAGCTCCACACTTCCCATCCCTACATGAGTTGGGTAGGTGCTCTAGTCATCGTTGTCATCAGTAATTCTTGCTAAGCAGTGTCATGTCACTGATAATGCAGTGCTAAATTTATTTTTTGTGTTTCTTGACTAAACTGATTGCAGCTAATAATAATTGTTCTTATTTATGCAATAAAATTCTCAGTCTGACACTGATTAGTAGGGTTTTTGCTGAGTGACCTTGATGTTAGCATGGTTTTGAGTCAGAAATTGGTGTGAGATGGTTTCAGAGTTGAAGAGCCACGTTTACTGTTCATCTCTTGATGTAATCATAGTTGATCCACATTTATTTTCCATATTGATTATATTTGACTATAGTATGTGTTCAAGCAAGTATAATTTTGTACTTTTGTTTGTGGTCGTGTGTTTTGTTGAGCTGTTTTATGTTTTAATGTGTACTGTTTAATTTTGGAGCCTAATGATTTGGCCACTTACTGGTTGGTATTGATGTTCAATAGTTTCCCTAATGCTTCATAGTGTGGTATTATTGCTAATATCATCCTCTTTTCTAACTAAAAGGAAAGGAATTTTTAAAAATTTGCAAGTGAAAAGACATATTTTGATTGGAAGGGATATCAAATTGATGAGTATTCTCTGGTTTTGCAAGTTTGTCACCATAAAAACTGCATTAAATTCCTTCTTTGCAAAAATTTGATGGCGTCAAATCAATAAACCCTTTTACTTATATACACTTTATACACTTAAGATATTACATTTCAAGAAAATGTCCTTAAATTCTCTCTCTCTCTCTCTCTCTCTCTCTCTCTCTCTCTCTCTCTCTCTCTCTCTCTCTCTCTCTCTCTCTCTCTCTCTCTCTCTCTCTCTCTCTCTCTCTCTCTCTCTCTCTCTCTCTCTCTCTCTCTCTCTCTCTCTCTCTCTCTCTCTCTCTCTCTCTCTCTGGAAAGCAGTGTAGAGTTGTAAATACTATATGGTTAAATGAATATTCAAATTACAATACAACGTGCATACTTCTATGAAATCTTACAAATTGGGTAAAGGATGTTTTGCCAGAGAAAAATCTGCTCTGTTCATGGACTTTTAATCAGTGTAAGGATGGACAAAGAAGACAGGCTAAAACATGTAGAGGGTTGGGCATGTCACATATGTGTGGTTCCCAGCAGAAACAAATGGAAGAGATCAGTCCACTCATGAGCCTTGCATAATGCACATATCAGCCAAACCATCTCCTGTGTTTTTGTGTTTCTTTGTTATTTTAGTGCAAAGTAATTATTTTTTTTTATTCTAGTGCAAAGCAGTTGTACTGTACATGGGTCATCATGGCCCCTTAAAAGCAAAGAGAGAGAAAATCTATGGCAATTAAAATGGAAATACTCTGATAGGAAAACATGAAAGTGGTGTCCAAGTGGTTGAACTGGCAAAGGAGTATGGGGTGGCCAAGCAAACATTTTCTGCTATGATAAAGTATAAAGAAATTATCAAAGCAGCTGATGTTGGTAAGGGAGTGAAAGTCAGGTCTGCTTTGGAAGGCAATGTCAAACAGGATCTATGTCACTCAAAAAGGGATGTAATTGGGGACCTAAAACTGAAGCCTTTGCTTGTCTACTACTTAGAAAACCCTAGGGTTTTTAAGACAGTAATGTAATGAAAACTAAACTAAATGGGATTTTATGGAGGAACAATTGCCTCTGGAGGCCCTTCTTGTGTTAAACAGTGCTCCCACTCATCCTCCAGGCTTGGAAGCTGAGCTGCTGCAAGAGTTTAACTTAATAAGAGTGAAGTTCTTACACCCTAACGTGACTCTCATCCAGCCTGTAGACTAGATCATGTTTAATTTCAAGAAACACTGCATCAAACCACTATTTCAGAGGGGCTCTAAAGTAATTCTGATACAGAACTGACCTTAAGATAGTTCTGTAAGAACCAGTTCACTATCCTCCATTGCATATGCCTCATAGACAAAGCTGCGGGGGTGGGGCGGTGTCTCTTACATAACCATAAACTTAGCCTGGAGGAAATTGAGGCTAGATGCTGTAGCAGAAAGGGACTTTGAAGGTTTTAGGCTGAGCCTGCTTTGGAGTATATTGTCTCTGGGTAAATTCATGGACTTGGAGGTCAGTGATGATGTGAAGAGTAAGCAGAGCTCACCACAAAAGACAGCAAGACCTTCAGAGGAAGCAGCAGCAGACATCAGCTGAGGAACTGTTTCCAGAGGAGAAGGGAAGGGTGCATGTCCCTCATTCATTAAGAAAAGAAACATGCACACATTTGGGGAAAAGTTAAAAGTTTCCTTGAAAAATATCACCCTGGCAAAGCTGCAGCAAACTCCGTTGTAAACCTAGTGAATGACAATGGTGTGTCTCACTTTAGTTACGTTTTACGACAATCCAAAACAGACAAAATTTGATAGGTTTTTATTGAAACAGGAACACATTGAGTCTCAAGAGAGATAAAGACAGAAAAGAGAAATACCCTCAGAAGCACAGTTGCCTGCTGTTTTTATGGGAGATAACTCTTTTTCCAAACAATATTATTTTTCCTCCTCTTCACCTTCCTTGCCACCTACTGCATATGCCATCAGCTCTCCAAGTTGCAGGTAAATTTAGGACAACTTTCCATTTATTTAATTTATTCACTCTGTTAAAATGTTTTTATTTATTGTATTTTTGGATGTCTGGAACTGACTTGATTATTCCCATTATTTCTGATTGGAAAAATTTCCTCAGTTTAAGGACAGGTGGGTTAAAGGACAACCTTCTTAAATGGATTAAGTCCATCAATCGAGGGATTACTGTACATGTCATTAATCGAGGGATGACTGTACATGCACCTTTGATTGCTTATAGAATGCAATTATGTATTTATGTATTGAAAAATATATCACTGTGTATTTGTATGTAGAAATCTACCATTATTTACTGTTCTTGGCTTATTTTTGGTTGGGCTTCAGAGACTTAAGTAGGGATGTCATTTGGGGTTTTCTGGGAGCTCTTTGTCTTTTCTTGACAGGAACAGTGTGTCAGGCATTTGAAAGTGTGCTGTCTATTACCAGTTTGCATGTATATCTTGCCTACTACTGGAGGGGAATATGTGATCAAACTCTTGCTGAATATTCGGTCAGTTTCTGGGTGTTGATGTTCAAAACTGCTCCTATCAAAAGGTGGGCATTGCTCTCTGCAGGGATAACCTAGGTGCCTCCAACCAGCTCCAGTAAGGATGGTTTCCTGTTGTGATTTTCTATAGAATGTTGATGTATAGCCCCTTTTTGTGTCTGGGCCAACATATGCCTCTGAAGGGTTGTAGTTGTGTGCCCAGCGTAGTTTTGCTGCGAGATTGACACATCTTTTGGCATATCAGTTTATATTCTGTGCTATATTTGTGCACATCTTTGGCGTCTTCAGGTAGTGCTGTTTGAAGGACTGCCACTAATTGTGCTTACTGTAGATCCTGAAGTTTATCTTTTGGTAAGGGGCTCTTGGGGTTACTCAGCCATTAATGATCCCTCATAGGGTGCAGCATTTCTCTTAATATGCAGACTCATAATGCAGGCGTTCCTCTGTCATTGTTGTTATAGAATAGTAGGATTTTTTAATTTTATTTTAGATCACAGTTTCAGTATGGGCAATATATTCATTGTTTGTTAATTATTGACAGATTTTGTCAGGCTTACTGTTGTTGGTCTTTTGATGGAGCTGATGATGCCAGGAAACTAGCAGATGCCCTAGAGAGAAACTCGGTGCTCATCTTCACCACAGAACACAGCCAGCAGAGGACCATGCCATTTCTCAGTGTCCTGGTTAAACAGCAAGAAGGACAGTTCAAAAGTACAGTACTATATATACAAAAGTAACAAACACTGGCTGTTGCTTGATTACATGTGGGAATGACTGAACACCTAGAAAAAGTCAGCAGTGAGTGCTTGTGTCAAAAGAACTTTTAACACAATCTTCACTCCAACACCAACACACTCTACAAGGTTAGCTCAGGAAACTTAATAATAGTTGTTCATCTCTCACCTGAGCTCTGTGGTTGCAGGATCTGTATTTGTAAGTGTAGTAGACTTTGGGGCATGAAGTTAAACCCTTCTAAATTTCAAAGTGTGATAGCTAGCCAATCCAGAACTCTCTTGCCTTTGCATCCTGATTTACATTTATATGATACTATTTTAATTGTCAGGGATTCTTAAGATTTTAGGTGTGACTATAATATCGCGGCTTCTGTTTCTGAAAAAGTTGGTATCTTGTGGAAATTTTTTCAAACGTTTTGTGATGTAGCTATTATGTCTGTTTTAACTTTTCCTCATCCTTGTTTGGAACACTGTTCTCCAGTGCAGTCTTCAGGTGCTGACTGTTTTCTCCAATCTCTTGGATAGAGTTATGTCATCAGTCAAGTTTGTTTTGCCATCACTTAATGTTGATTTGTGGCATAGATATACAGTGAGTTCATTATGTTTGTTGCATAAAACTTACTATATCAAAAATTATCTGCACTTCTCATTACCTAACCTACTGTGTTTGCTCTTCTCTTTACCTAACCTAGCTGTGTTTGCTCTCAACAGGCTGCTGCTGCAAACAATGTGTCATTTTTTGGTATCAGGTTTAATGCTACTCAGTTTTCCCTGTAGGGGGTTAGTTCCGTCAGTGTACCTCGCACAGTGCACTGTAAGCATTACTTAAGGTTCTTTGCAGTCCCTTCGGCATCTAACTGCAACCTATTTCATTCCTTGTACTATACCTCCATTCATATTCTCTTTCATCCATCTTACTTTCCACCCTCTCCAGCGCTGAATGACCTCATATGTTCCAGTGCTTGGCCTCTGACCTAAATTTTATATCCAAATTCTATCCCAATACTGTACTACTCAGGTTGCTAAGAGTTTAATCTGGACTGCAACTATAATGTTGAATAGTTTACCTTGTGAAATTGCAGAATCTTCCCAACTCGAAATGGTTAGGGCGAGGGGCAAGTTCATTACTGCTTTCTTTTGACAATTCCCAAATTCAGGTGTATTGGTTTTATTTTAGATTCCTTCATACGTATTTATTTATCTTTTCTTATAACTTTTCTATGTGGCATGATTTCCGTTTGGAGCCCTGTTGATCCTGTTGTTAGGGTTTTCAGCTAAATTAAAAGAAAGAAATTAATCTTTGGACACCCTTTTTTCCTAAAAGGATTTAGATTTCCTAAGGAACTGAGTAAGCATGAAGAACTGGTAACAAGTAGATCAGACAAAGGAAAGGGTATGGAAATCTCAGTTAAGATGGAGACTATCTTTGGATATGAAAGAAAATAAAAAAAAATTAGGAGTTTCTCAATACACCTCTACCTTTAAAGTTGAGGATAGAATATATAAATTTTTAAGATATTTAAAAATTACAATAAATGCTGATAAAGGCAGTCCCCGGGTAACGATGGGGTTTTGTTCCCGGCCAAGCGCCAATAACCGAAAATCATCGTTACCCAGAACATCACAATAATTATGGTAATAGTAAATGGCATTCTCAACGCTGTAAGTGCTAATAAACTCCTTAACGGCGCCATTTACTGGTTATCAGCGCCAATAAACCACTCACTGACACTGATAAACCCCTTACCGACGCTGCTAAACCGCTTGCCAGCGAAGAAAATCTGGTTAACGACATTGTTAGCCAAGCGTCGTAAAACCGAAACACCATTAACCGGTGCCGCCCGTAAGCAGGGACTGCCTTTACTTATAAAACTTGACACAGCACTGGTGCTGCATACAGGGTGATGTACAAGTTGCACAAAGAGGCTACCTCAATGAGACTTTTATTTAAATCATATAGCATTCCAAATTATAAGTGGTAAAGTTTTTAATTCTGCTTTTAACACCTTTAACAACTAGTGATTAATAGTATAAAAAAACTCTGAGAATTTCAAAGGTTGGATTTTACCTCAGTGCTCTGCTCTTTTCATGGCTACCCGAGATGCTGAATCAATTTTTACTAATGTCCCAGAGGAAGAAACGATTGAAATTATTTTCTGTTGGATTTTTTCTTACCCAGACTCCATTTTTAATAACTTCAACATCACTGCTTTTAAGAAGCAACTGCTACTAGCTGTGCTGGAAACAGCTTTTGTTTGTAATGGTAAAGAATACAGTTACACCTCAACTTAGCAGATTTCATTATTTAACAGACTAGTGTGAGTGCTATAAAAATTATAAAAAATATTTTGTGCTTAACAGAGAAATCCAGTAAGTATGATAGGGTTATCAGACAGTAGACCAAGGTTTTCTTGTTTGTGCCTGTGAGGGTGAAGATTGAACAAACGAACTAACACATTCATGTTGACTGACACTTTCGTGGATGGTGAACAAACACGTGCACTCACATGACCAACGCTTTCCTCTTTGTACATCATGTTAGGAAACATTACGCACTTATCATGGGCCAGGAAGCAGTATGCACTTAGCACGGGCCCAAGAAACAGTGAGCACACGTACCATGGGCCCAAGAATCTATGGTAATTGTTTAAACAATGTTGGTTTTATGTATATCGAATGGGTTTGAAGCTTCACACATCTTGTAAGCACAAGTAGGCACAGTACATACACATAGTGTTAAAAATAACTCAATATGTAGAAATATCTTTAAATTCAAATGATTAGTACTTTAAATTGAATGATGATTACAAAATACTGGTTAAGATAGGCTATTAGATACTTTATATGGAATTTCTCTAGCTTATAAGTTAAGAGAATCAGCCCTGATGTACCCTATTGTGTAGGTCATTACAGTACTAGTGTATTTTGTTACTTAGTAGAAGAGGCAGACCCCAAGCTGTCTGTTAAATTGAGTGACACTGTATTCAAACTGATGGCATGGGCTTGGGATCTCCACTAGATCAAACATTTTCAAATATTTTTATGTGCTACCTGGAGGAGCACATGCCGGAGAAGTGTCCTTTGGCTTATTGATTTTCTCGGTTTTTCTAATTCTGTCTCTGGCACACAAGGGAGATAAGAGGTAGCAAGTATTCATTGCTTCAGTTTACCCTGCTTTTGATAACTGATAAAAATATTAAAGTATAAAAGAATATAGCACAGTGATCCATCGATTGACCAGATTAATAGGCCTAAGGACCTGTCGTATAATGACGAAATCCAGATAACAGCAAGTAAGAAAATCTACGGGTGTGGAAGGGCAACTCTGTATCCTGCCTCACCTAACCTTGTCAGTGCCACATATTTGTGAACACTAAATATGCTTATAAACAACCACCATCACACTTTAAACTGAAAACTTATGTAAAAAACAATTATCTGCTTATTTTCCCATATTTGTAAAGAAATAAACTTCATAAATACACTTAAAAACAAAAAAGGAAACTACATCTTTTTCTCTCGTACATGACACAATATGGTAGGTTATGCTAATTTTTCATTCACCTTAGAGTAAACCCCTTTTTTTTTCTTGTATGCAACACGACACAATAGTTTACACAAATAATTTTTATCATTTTCCCGAAAATATATCGTACACCAAAAAAAAAGTACAGTAAACCCCTTCTTTTTCCAGCACATGATGCAAAATGCAGTAATGTAGGCTACGTAATGTTCTTCATTTGCCCAAAACACTGTAAAATACATCATACCATACACAAAAAGAGTAAACCTTTTTTCTCTCGCATGCAATACAATGCAATGCTAGTTTACATGAATAATTTTATAATTTTCCCCAAAATACATTGTGCACACAAAAAAAGTAAACCTCTTTCTATCTACATCTTTCGTGTTGTGTTTTTGTGTGTACATTTCTTAGTACAGTACTGCATCATATGTTACCTTTTTTTTTTTTTGCTTGGCTTGATTACTGTACAGTATTTCATTACAAGTTTAGTTGACTCTAAGTATGATTAGCATTATTATCTTGAAAAGAGAATATTTTATCACTTGATATTGCATCTCTAATTACCATAAAAAATTTTTAAAATGCAAATTTGTAGATGTTGGTAACATGTGCTATTTATATCTGAAGTCTGGTGCCACTAACACCAGAGAATGTGTATGTGTGTAGGTACGTATCCTACGCTCACAACTATGTTTGTCCTTTGGGTTGTAAAAATAAAAAATGAGAAAATACGGTAAAAATATAAATGAGACTAGCATAAAATATAAGTAAAAAAAAGTGGTGTATGTGTGTGTAAAAAAAGTGGAGTATGTGTGTGTGTAACTACATAGACTTTAATGTAAGCAATGTCTCTCTCTCTCTCTCTCTCTCTCTCTCTCTCTCTCTCTCTCTCTCTCTCTCTCTCTCTCTCTCTCTCTCTCTCTCTCTCTCTTCCTCTCCTTTCTTTTGCTTTGTTGCAGTACAGTATTGTACTCTACATATCCTTTAATAAATTGTGTTAAATCATAGCCATAACAACACAAAACAAAACAAGGTCTAGCAAGTTCACCGACACCAGCTAATGTGCACGCTTATATACGTACCATTCACACACGATTTTGTTTATCTTTCGGGGAGCAAAAATGAAAAATGAGAAAATACACTAAATATGTAAATGAGAATAGCATAAAATATAAATACAAGTGAAGCTGTGTGTCTGTGTTACTTTATAGGCTTCAACAAAAGCAATACCTCAGCTCGCTCTCTCTCTCTCTCTCTCTCTCTCTCTCTCTCTCTCTCTCTCTCTCTCTCTCTCTCTCTCTCTCTCTCTCTCTCTTTTCTTTTGTTTTGCGTTGTTACTGTACATAACCTTTGATGAAATGAAGTGTAACAACATGCAGTAAAAATATAAATGAGAATAGGGCAAACTATAAATTGAAAAATCATAAGCATAACAACACAAAACAAAACAAGCTAGCAAGTCAGATGTGCACCTTGCCCTCTTCATGCATCAGACACTGCATCCCGACCCTGTTTCAGCCAAGGACACTACTCTCCAGCTCCACCCACCTTCCAAAACAACCCCTTCTCTGAGCGAGTTCTTCTACACAGCCTTATTGCCCCTCCTCTCCCATGTTGCCGAGTCTTCCTGCCCACCCCCCCACCATGGAAACTTCTCCAGGCCTCCCCCAGCCCCCAAAACCCTTTCTCAGTCTGTTTATAAGTGTAAGCAGTGTTACCAACATTTACCTGAAGCCACATAGCATTGCCAACTATCGGAGAGCAGTTTTTTCAAAATTGTTGAAATTTATATACTGTATATCCTTTATATTATGGGCCTTGGTCCCACGTTCAGGTGTGTTGGATAATGTTTAGTTATGGATAATGACTATCTGGATAATTGAGGGATTTCTTTTATTTGGATACTAGTTCACACTTGTTAGGCAAACCTGAAGGGTTACAGGGGTCAGCTCCAAGGCTGATGGGATGATACAGATTCATTAGGGTAATGTCATATTTATAAGGAATTGTGCTGGCATATAATCTATGAGAGTCCTGGTGTACCCTATTGTGTAGGTTAAATGCTAGTCTTCATTACTTGCAGATTTTATTACTTATGGAAGGGACAGACCCCAAGCCGTCTGTTGAGGTGACACTGTATTTATGATGTGGTGTTGGGATCTCCACTCGGTCAAACATTTTCAAATATTTTTATGTACTTCTTTGAGGAGTGCATGTCGGACAAAGTGTCCTTTGGCTTATTAATTTTCTCAGCTTTTCTATTCTGTCTCTGGCACACAAAGGAGATAAGAGGTGGCAAGTATTCATTGCTTCAATTTCACCTTGCCTTTGATTACTGATAAAAATATTGAAGTATAAAAGAGTACTTGGATACTAGTTCAGAGGAGTTAGGACAACCTGAAGAGTTACAAGGATAAATTTCAAGGTTGATGCAATAAGACAGATTCAGTAATGTAGCATTCCCAGTAATCAGTCTGACAGAAGTAATTTTGTAGGAACATTGATGTTTCTTCCTTTTTTGTAAATATGTTGGATAAGCCCAATACTATATAATGGCAAACTAAATCATAACCTACAAGATATTTCAAATATATTAGCCAAACATATAGAAGATGTTAGTGCTTATTGTAATTTAGATGAACACTTCAAAAGAATTAGAACACAAAAAATAAATCATACACTTAATTTTGAAACTGATGAGGACCTTGATTATAACCAAGAATTTAATATGAACGAACTTAATTTTGCCCTAAAATCATGTCGATCATCAGCTGCGGGCATGATATGATTTCTTTTGAAATGATCCAGAATTTAGCCACACTAGCTAAAGAATTCTTATTAAAATTATATAATAGCATATGGCTAACGCATGTCTTCCCAACTAAATGGAGACATGCAATAATCATACCCATCAGTAAACCAGGAAAAGACCTAGCAACCCCACTAATTATAGGCCAATATCTCTAACAAGTTGCTTGTGCAAACTGTTGGAGAAAATGGTTAGTTTGAGATTAACAAGTGTCATAACAAAACACTCAATTTTATCACCTACCCAATCGGGATCAATAGCTGGTAGATCTACACTAGACCCGTTAACTCAAATAGAAGATCATATTAAAAAGGATTTGAAAAGAAAAAGCTGACAGTGGCTATTTTCTTTGATATAGAAAAAGCATATGATACAACATGGAGATACAATATTATGCAGAAACTCCACAGGTCCAATATTCGAGGTCACCTTCCAATATTTATCAATAATTTTCTAACAAATCGTACATTTCAAGTACGCATAGAAAATACATATTCAAATTGCTACGTACAAGAGGAGGGTATCCCCAAGGCAGTGTTTTGAGCTGCATCTTATTTGCCCTGGCAATAGATGACATTACTATGAACCTGCCTGAGGGTGTACAAAATAGTTTGTATGTGGATGATTTTGTAATTTATTATTCAGTTATTCTTTGAGACATGCTCAAAGAATACTTAATATAGCAACAAAAAATATAACCACTTGGACCAATTCCGTAGGCTTCAAGTTGTCATTAAATAAAACAAATGGCATTGTCTTCTACAAAGACAAAAGATGGTTGAAACAACAAACCATTAAGTTATATCTCTATAATGAAGAGATAAACATGTGCAATAGTGTTAAATATTTGGATATAATTTTTGACCAACATTTAAATTGGAAAGATCATGTCAAATATATCAAAGCCAAAGGATCTAAAGCCCTTACTTTATTAAAGAAAATCTCACACACAAATGGGGTGCAGGACGAGACACAATGTTAATGTTATACAATGCAACAGTACTATCAATTATAAATTATAGCTGTCCAATTTATTCAACTGCCTCAGAAACAACTTTAAAATCTCTAGATGCTTTACATCACGAGGAGTACGTATATGTACAGGAGCCTTCCGCTCATCTCCAACTGTCTCTATCCTAGCAGAGGCAGGCCAGCTGCCTCTAAAATATTACAGAGATCTAATTACTTTAAGAAGAGGCTTATCCCTTCAAGCAGGCACATCTCCTGCATCAAATAAATTTCTCAATCAAAATACAAATAATAACCCAAAATCAAAACTCATTTACTAAAAAAACTAATCATCTATTGAATTTACATAACATGATACCCAAATTTACCCAAGAAATAAATCCGGTCACACCATGGACACTAAAAGGGCAAAACTATGCACATATTTATCATATCTTTCAAAGAAATATATGTCCAACACAGAAATGTACCATCAACATGCCATGGAACACATAAGACGGAAGGGTAATCCCTTCATAATCTACACAGATGGATCCAAAATGAAGGTGGAGTGGGCTCATCAGCCTATTCAAGTGACAAAACTATCCAAATAGGCCTTCCTCTAATATCATCAGTATTTACAGCAGAATTAGCAGCCATACAATTGGCTCAAGATTATAACAAAAAAAGGAATTCCTTCAGCACTCATATTGAGCGACTCAAGAAGTGCAATTGAAGCAATAGGATCATTTAAATCAAATAATCACCTTGTCCAAAATATACAACGGGAAATACATCAGTTAATTACAAACGGCCTTCAAATTCAAATTTGTTGGATCCCAGCCCATGTAGGCATTGAGGGTAATGAGAAAGCAGATAAAGCTGCAAAATTGGCTTGTACAATCCCCCAACTACTATGAAAGCACCCATATCAGACTGGCTAGCATCAGTTAAACCCTTAATTTATAGGGATTGGCAAAATGATTGGACAAATATACCCCCACAAAACAAACTAAAACAAATTAAGAACAGAAGTTAAAAAATGGCATTCTTCTACCCAAAAAGCAAAGAATCAATGAGGTTATTTTAACAAGACTCAGAATAGGACACTCCAGACTCACACATGGTCATCTGATGTCAACTCCTTTTCAAACCCAATAACTTGTGAAAGATGTAACATCCCAGTAACAATCAAACACATCTTGATTGACTGTCCCAGATGGCATCATGAAAGAAAGACTTATTTACAAAATAAAATCAATAAAGGATATTCTAGCAGAAGGTAATAACTTTTCAATTAATAATATCATTCTCTTCCTAAACAAAATTAAATTGATAAGTAAAATATAATTTCCCCCTTTTTTCTATTTTTCTCGATTTTTTTCTAATTGTTTTTTTTTTTTTTCTAATTCCCCCTTTTTTTTTATTATTTATTTATTTAGTTAACTACTTAATTTTTTATGTACTCTTTCCCCTTTCTTTTCCCAGCCCGAGAAGAACCCTAAAAGAGTTCAGAGGTCTGGTTAAACAAATCATTTATAACTAACTAACTCATTGGCAGGGGGCATTACCAATTTTTCTCAGAATGTTGAAGAGAGCTTCTCTGGTGGAACTGGTGTGAAGTGTATCTTGCAGGTTTTTTTATGGTTCCCTCTTGCATGTGGCCAGACATACACTTTGAAAAGTGCATAGTGGCAAGTCGATATGTGTGCTGGGACATCATGGACTGGGAATGTAAAATGGTACACCACATTAGTTCTCTTATGGAGATCTAGCACAAGAGGGTTGTGGTTGTTTTTCATGATGAGGCTAGCTGCTTTACTATTAAAATAATTGTGGTTAAGTTTTGTTTGGGTCTGTGGGCTTGATCTAGGTGGTAATGATAGTGCATAGAGTACTTTCATTTTCTTTGCATTTTTTGTTGGTGCGGGCTTTTTATATAGTAATCCTTAGATTACCTTCAGTA
Source organism: Macrobrachium rosenbergii (assembly GCF_040412425.1). Classification (NCBI taxonomy): domain Eukaryota; kingdom Metazoa; phylum Arthropoda; class Malacostraca; order Decapoda; family Palaemonidae; genus Macrobrachium; species Macrobrachium rosenbergii. The sequence goes on from NC_089745.1 coordinate 70,982,653, forward strand.
ACAGAGCAAGGCCCTGCTGGATAAGGTCAGTAAAATTCTATGGATGTAAAATGGCAGCTCTGCGCCCTTGCTCCTTCTACCTCATTACTGCATAATTGTAAGCACTAAATATGCTTTTAAGCAACAACCTTCACACTTCAAGCTGAAAACTAGTGCAAAAGGGACTTAGCTGACTTATTTTCCTATACTTGTAATAAAATTTACACTTTGTAAAAAAAAAAGTAATAAAATTTACACTTTGTAAAAAGAAAAGTAACCCCTTTTTTTTCCTCATGCACTCACAATACAGGAGGTGTACTGTATGTACAGTACACTGCCAAATAACACGGGTATCATTTTTTCATATTTTGCCTAAACACAGTAAACATTGAAACACTTGAAAATACATTTTACACAAAAAAGTCAACCCATTTTTTCTCTCATATACAGTACATAAGATGGGTATCACTTTCTTTTTCCTATTTTGCCTAAGCACATGGAAAACTACAGTATAACATTTAAAAAAAACCCCAAAAAAAGCGAACCCCTTTTTTTCTTCTCATGCAATACAGTATGGTAGGAGTATTATCCATACAGCACAGCACAGTACCAAATAACATGCATATCACTTTCTTTTTCCTATTTTGCCTAAACACAGTAAACGTTAAACCACCTAAAAAATATTCCTTCTCTACATAGGAAAAAGTACTTTTGATGACCAGTTTTAAAAAGCTTGTGACAAAGTTTATTAGTCCTACTCCCCCGCCACCAGCTTGATTGTGTCGTTCAGCTCGCAATCATCTGCTTCCTGTACCTTCCGTGACTCCCAGGAGACATTTAGTAGTGAAGTGGCCAGAAGAGGTGTAGAGATGCCCTGAGGGTCATGCTCATCAAAGTGTGGCAGTGACACATCAGATTCTTGGCTGAAGGAACCCTACATATAAAAGAAAGGGGCAGGCATGCTCGCTTGAGTTCCTAAGCTGAACGATCAAGTTACTGAAGGAGTGGACAGCAATAGGCTTGGGTGCACAGGGGTTGGAATCTGATATTCCACCAAACCTCTCAAACTTCTCCAGCCAAGCCCAAGGGCCCGTGGTGGTCATTAGGGTTGATGGTGGGGTTCTGCGTGATCATGATAAATGTTCACAAAACCATCCACATATGCTCATACAAAGGTGCCCATTGTGAAAAACCTTGCATCTGTTGTTATTGTCATCTTCTTCAGGAGCTTCCTCATCACCAGCAGTAACTGAAGCAGGTATCTTGCTGTCAGACATAAGTTGGAAACTAGGGTTGTCACCATTGTCATCCAGCCACTCCCATATGTCACCCTTGGGAACGTCGCCTCCCTTCATGAGTGTGGCAGGGAAGTCGTCGACTTCGAACCCCAGGAAATCCATCTTTCCCTCTTCTCCCCTTCTGGATATGGTCGAAATATGCTCGAGGGTCTGTACAGTTAATATCCTTCCAAGTATATATGTGAAGTGATGGCAGATTTCAGTGAATACTTTCAAAGAACCTCCATTCTCCATTCCTCCCATGTATCCAAGCCTTGCTCCTTCTCCTCCACTTCCTCGAACATCACCATCAAATCCTCCAGGAACTTCCTCTGGTTTCATTGCAGTAACACTTTAATCCATTGTCTTAAAGAGTACAATCATTTTAGGAGGCAAGTAAATGACTGATACAACCTTCGTTACCAGCCAAGTGCTTGTCTATGAGCAGCAAAGCCTTCATATGATGTCTATTAATGCCAAGGTCCTCTGTCTGATGATGAACAAGCAGACGCGTGTTGCTTGGAAAGCTTTCAACGGGTAAATTATTTTCCTTCTTGTCAGCCTGGGTTTGCCCTGGAACAGGACCTTCTTTTTACATCATTTTGAAACTTTTGATGAAATTCCTCTATTCCTTCTTTGAAGCATCCAAAGCTTCACCATGAATCTTGTTAGAAAGCCCATGTTGAATCTTACTGAAAAAGCCAACCCTCAGATGCCTTAAAGCCTGCAGCCCCATGCAGACATGCACCTTTCATAGCTGCAGCCTTCAACTCAGCACCATGAACATGCACACCAGCCACCCTTTGCTGATGAAACCAGATGAAGGTCAACTGTACATTGTCTTCCTGACAATCTCTTGTCATGAGCTTGCAGGACTAACTCCTGGATGTCTTCTTCCCAAAGTCCATTGCATACTTCTTCAGGCTGTTCTTGGCATTCTTGACATTGTGCAAGGTTGACCGAGCAGTGCCATACTCCTCCATAATATGTGCCACACAACAATCAGCCTCAATTCTTGAGGCGTTTTCAAGCTTCTTTTGAAGGGTCAGTACTTTAATCGCCCTCTTAGGACAAGATGAGGCAATACAAATAATATACAGCACAACACACAGCCCCTGCAATGCTGTAAGCACGAAGGTGAAATCCGCGTGTTGCAGGGAAAGCGTCACGTGGCAAACACTTGAGAACCATTCAAAAAAGCAACTGATCATGCACAGCTGGACAGAAAGGGAAAACAGTTTTTGTTACCAAGTGCACTGATACTTTCTGGATGTAGCCATTTAGAGAAGGATATGTTTATGATCCATATGTGTATGAGCCATTAAAAAGCAAAATGTCATAATGATGTGTAGTGACATGCATTTCCTCCAGTATGTAGCAAGAAAGCTTAAAAATACATGAGTGCTTGTCCACCCACACATCTGCTACAACAGGCTATTGAACTTTTGACGTATCCTTATCAGTCAATGAAAAGTGATAAATAAAGTGTCTTATGATGACTTGGTAAGTGACATGGTGCTTTTAAGTTTAACAATTGCAAAATTCTCTCTCTCTCTCTCTCTCTCTCTCTCTCTCTCTCTCTCTCTCTCTCTCTCTCTCTCTCTCTCTCTCTCTCTCTCTCATTTTTTGGTCTTGACTTTTTATGCAGTGAAAATTACTGTATGACAAAATACCAATAATTGAAAAAGGGGAAATTATAGGGGAGAAAGGGAAGGTAGGTGAGTGTGTGTGTGTGTGTTTGTATGCTGTTTGTAGGGGAGTTTCTTAGCATGGTATCTCTCTCTCTCTCTCTCTCTCTCTCTCTCTCTCTCTCTCTCTCTCTCTCTCTCTCTCTCTCTCTCTCTCTCTCTCTTTTCATACAGCAATACCAGCTGCTCCCCTACCCATCCTGCCCAGCCATCCTTCCCCCCCAAAAAACTGGAAACACTTTCCCTGGCCTCCCCCATTCTCAGTCTGTTTATTTTTGTAAGTAGTAACACTTCTTTAGGCTTGTGCTGCATTACCAACCACGGGAGCAAGGTTTTATATTTTTATGAATTGTATATGTATTATACATATATCTTGGGTGCCTGTGTGCTGGATGTATGTGGATAATGTTGAGTTGTTGATAATGTGAATGCAGATAATTGAGGGATTACTGTACAGGAGTTTGAAGTCAGACATGTCATTGGGGCAAGAAAGGGACGGCTTTCCCATATACAGTACCATGAATCATGGATTTTCTTTGTGACATTCAACATACCTTTTAAGATAGTAGTTATTCATAAGGACTTGGCTTATCCATTTTAGATCTTTGAGGGTGTTATGCCTGGAGCAGCAGTGAGAAAATGCCTTTTGATGAAGGTGCTTATTTTTATTCAATCAAGGCATTCATTTTGCCCATTAAGACAGGTCCTTATGTGGTTAGCTTGGTTTACATGGCTGTGTTTATGGCTTGGTTGGTCAGTCTTGCAAGAATGCTTCTATACTAGTTACATTTTGTACTCTGATTTTCAAGAAACTTAGCTTGGAATGAATGAATTTTGCAGAAGTTGGCTTTACAATAATGTTAACAGTATTTCATCAAAACAGGTTATATAGAATGGTTGCTCTTGATAAACAGTAATTTTGGGAATTGTAAAATTAAAGTAACATAAATTTTTTTAATTATTATATTGTCTGCCACGCATTATTTGGATGTGGTTGAAACTTTAATAGTTAATTTGGTTGGATTATTTTTGTTGTAAATTACATCTCTGTCGCTGCCTAATTAATGGCAATGTACTGTAGTTTAATGCTTGTATTCATTGTATGTTCACACTTACTAACTTGAAATGACATGCATCAACTGTTCTCATTTAAATATGTTTGTGATGTTATTTGAAATTGAGCTTCATATCAATCACATGTTGCATGATATTTGAAGCAGTGGTTAGTGTTACTTTATTCACTGGCTTGCTGTTATGTTTCATATTTTGGTGTTGGTTTTATCCTTTTTGTGTGAAAGTTAAATTATACTTTTTTTACATAAATGTTTTGTTGTGTTCCATCGCAAAGCTTACATTAAGGAGAATGGGTTTTCACCTTAACCTCTTGAGGTGCTGTTGTTGTCTGCTGATGGCTTTAAATTTTCAGATTATTATGAGATTTGTAAAACATTTTTACTCCTTATATAGACTTTTTATTTTGGTTGTTTTCTATGTTTCATAATACTACAACAAAGTAAAAGTATTCATCTTCAAAATGGCACCATAAGTAGCATTGACATGGAAAATAAATTTACAGTAATTTATGAAAGAAACTGCTAAACTCATAAGCAGTCATATGATATGATTTAAGACAGATGAGTTTTGGTACACCTTAAAAATTTGTGGGATTGAGAGATTAGGCAGGAAATAATGACCTAAATATTTAATGAAATCTTGCAAATATTTCAGGGATCTGATTAAACTTTAATCATCATCATCATCATTATCACCATCATCATCATCATCATCATAATAATGTTTTGCATTCTTCTTGCGTAAAATTTAAAAAATTGTATTTTCATATAATTTTCATGACTGAATGCACTTTTTGTGATAAAACTATTAAAATACTCAAGTATAAGCATTTTTAGAGGGTTTTTTCTGTTTAAACTATCAAAACAGGCAGTTCTTAGTGTTTTTAGAGGAGTTTTAAGTATTCGCTGATTTTAGCTATTCACAAGGGGTGTGTGGTACGCATCCTTCACGAATGCAGGGTTTTACTGTATTATTATTATTATTATTATTATTATTATTATTATTATTATTATTATTATTATTATTATTATTATTATTAAACAGGGCACTTTCAAATAGGAGCAGCAATAAAGAATGTAAATGATTTCATAGGTTAATGTATAAATTAACTTTAACTATAGCAGTAAAGATGAATAGATTAACAATAGATACTTACATATTTGCATGAATTGTTCGCAGATATCCATAGCTTTCAGTGTGAACACACGTATAACGAGTATAGCTAGTGGCTCCATAGCATAGCATAGTGCGCTTAGCATCGTATCCGGTTGAGGGAAAGGAAAAGCCACTCCTGGAATATCCATTAAAAGCAAGGGAAGAGGTGAAGTCCAATAGAGCTTTACAGGTCAAGGATTGTCTTTCACTGCACCACATTTAGTGAAGCCATTCCTATGGGAACACAGCATTATCTCCAATGAGTTTTGGGGGGAGGAGCCAATGGTCACACTTCCCTCCCCACCCCCTCAAGGGGTTTTTCCGACAACCAAACCAAAAGGCTTCCCAAAATGGATCCATATAGGACTTGTACAGGCAGATCTCTTCTAAGTCCTTAAGAACAAAGGGTGATCCTTGACTTATCAGAGCTGAACAGCACATCATGTGCCAAAAATTCCAGATGACAACTGTTGCCCGTGTATGTTCACTCATTCAGCTTTAGACGTGAACTACCTCTGTGGATCTGAAAGATGCTTACTAGTATGTACCTGTTGCCATTCCTTCCCACTCTTTCCTAAAGTTCCAGATAGGGAGACAACATAAACGAATTCTGGGTCATGCCCTTCGACATGAACATCTGAGGATCTTTAGGGAATTGGCAGCAATAGGTGTGTGAGAGTCCAGGCAAAAGAAAGTTCAACTGGTGGCGCACCGAGACAATGGGCTAGTCTGGGGAACCACAAGAAAGGAGTGCTTACAAGACCTGCAGGTAGTGATTGACAGACTCTAGTTAAGAAGTTTCCTGATAAACTGAGACAAGTTTCACCTCATGCCCATCAGCCATTTAGTATAGCTGAGACTTAATTGGGATGCACTACATGACCGGCTGTCTCGTCATTTAGACTCGGGCCAGAATCAGGAAAGATCTACAGGTGCTCTTGGTATGATCTAGGGTCTCCTGACAACTGTTGAAGTGGATCTTGGGTCCTGTTACAGTTTGTGCATGGTGGATCCAGTCCTGAAACTGCAACTCACAGACATAGACAATCTCGATTTTGCACCCCTAAAAAAAAGCTTTCACTATCAACTCACCTGCAAAAGTAACTGCTAACCTCCAACAGCACTGCCTACCTGGTGCCAAATTATCCCAGGAGTCATTAATTTGGTCAGCTGCAACACCTGACAAGGAAATTAATCCCATTGCTACACATTGTTCTATGCCAAATAGTAGGCTGGAAAGTTGTCTTTGCATCCTCCTTGCTGATCTGTAACCTTTGTGTAGATTTTCTAAATTTGTCCTACTGTGAAGGTTATTCTAGCATCACTAGGTACCTGGTGCAGAAATTATGGACTTCGTCCCTTCAGTAATAGAGTCCATATGGCAAGTCTGGTTGGGTTGTATCTGCACAGAGCCCAGTTGAAATTACAATTTTCAAATTTCTGACCCTCCTGTTTGACAAGTGCTTTGCCACCACCACAGTTGCAGTGTACTAGGTTGTCCTGTTGGAATCTTTGCTGTATTTTTTTTGGCCTAGATTCAACTACTGAAGTTTTTAGCTCCCCCCTCTGGTCCTTGGCACTACAAAGACCTGATCTTTGAATAAGTTCCTACAAATCCATTCATATCCTCAGTTAATTGTTCCCAATGTGACCATAACCCACATGCTTCAAAAGCCAGTCCTCTGGACCATCTTGGCATTAGGAGCCCAGATCAGTAGGCTTGACTTTGCTAGACAGGGACCAAGCATAGCCACCACTAGCTGTTGTTCGTTGGCCTACCATTCCTGGGTCTATTTAAGAAGAAATCCCCAGTTCCTCCACATGAACTCAGGATAACAGATAAAACATTGTACCCATTCCAGATATTCAAGGTTTACCTAGATGCCATGGCTAATGCCCCAGATGATCCTCTCTTCTAACACACTACCACTAACAAGCTCTCATTGCTTGGACTGGCAATTATCGTAATGTCACCATTTAAAAAGGTGGATTTCCATTGTTCACTAAGCTGCATGTTATGAAAATGGGCACCTCACTGGCTTGCTTTGGAAATGTGTCTTTTGAAGAACTTTCTCAGAGTGTATGAGGTGCTTATTAGGAAAAGTGTTCATCAAACATTACTGCCTTGAGATAGAAGAGGTTCTGATGCACTGTGTCCGTAGGTGGTATTGTAAGTCCTGATCCCCTATGTCCCCTAGCAGAAAGTAAGGACCCCCCGATGCTGTTTTTCTTCTGAGGTATTTCTATAAGGTTAACACTCTTACAGGTTATTTATTCCCTTTTATTTGCAATTAATGTCTCAGAGGAATCAAAAAAAAAAAAGTAGGAGTTGAGCCCCTCCATGGCATTGATGTCATGGTTCTATTGTGAATAGTGGTAATGGAGTGAGGTATCTTGGATTCTGCCCTGGCATAGTCGGATAAGTCACTTTATTACTGAAAAGTTAACACTTACAGGTTATTAATCCCCTTTATTCATTGGTAATTCATTACAGGAACTGTGAATAGAGGAAGGGAGGGTGATCCCTGACATGACTTTTACCATGGACCATTTTCTTCTGAACAGTTGGGATTTTTTCTCAGTAGCCAGACCATTTTGTCACCTGCTAATCTTTTTTATATGCTCCCTTTAGGATGAGCAGCAGCAACACTATCCACAAACAGGTTTGATTTCTCAAACCCACCTGCTTTCCCTGATGAAAAGGCAAAGAAATTATTTTATGGGTGTTTGTTTTGCGGACTTGGTGGGTAATGAATTCATGGGGCTCAACTTACACATACCACATTTGTGGAAGAAGGAGAGTTGTGATCTTCTGGGTTGCCACTGATGGCAGGATAAAGAGCATTCTTACCTTGAGTCCATTTATATTTCATTAATGTACCAACAATGGCACTATTTTAGCCTAGAGCAGCTATTAGAAAATTCTTAATCTAAGTCTGTCTTGTGGAGACAAAAGGGTAACTCCTTAAGGACTTATAGCAGATAAAAATATTAGGTTTTTCCTTCATAAAAACATCTTTTTAAAGAACTACTGCTTGATAGATAAAATTTAATAATATTGACAAACACAGGCCGTTCCTATGAGTAATTTATATCTAGACTCAGTGGTTTGGTTAAACTACTTAATGATAATGATAAACCACAGCAAATGTCAAGTTTTGTTGAAAAGAGTTTCGAGCATTTAGTAGAGTGCCACTTCATCCTTTACCTTTCTGTCATACTCGTACCATGATGGTTCATAGAAGGCATTAGCCTGTGCTATGTCATAGCAATTTCTCTGTATCTCTAGAGGACCAAGAAGCATATGTGAGTTGCTTCAGTGCTTTTATTGCTCAAGGGACACATCACGAAGGAGGTTATTGGAAATTCTATTTAGTTCTGAAACAGTTTTTCTAAAAGCTTACAGGATATGACTGATGGAAAAGCAGCACAAGTTATAATATTTGATCTGAGATCAGAGCTGCTTTGACTTCTTAGCTTTATGTTGACACAGCCTTTTTCTCAGGGGTGTTACACACCAGGAATTGAATGGCTGATTTGGTCCTGTGGCGTTAGTGCACCATATGATTTTTTTTTTTTTTTTTTTTTGTTAAGGTGATGTTTCCTTCTGCATATATCATCTTCATTACCACAACAATCTTACTCATTATGCCATTCTTTACAGAAGTGCTCCTCTCTGCTATTGCTACATAAATTGCTCCTGGTGTGGTAGTTTGGGTCTTCCAGTTGCATTTCCAGATGGGTCTGTAGCAGAGGGTGGCAGACTTTTTCAGATTACACAATTGCAACCACTTACTCACTTATACATACATATCATATATTTTATCTTATAAGGCAACTCCCTGAAAAGATCATAACAGTTATGTTCTGTAATAATGTACACGTATTGTGAAAAATTAAGAAAGTGACCAATGAAGAAATTGACGTCATCATATACCCATAAGTCAAATAGCAAAATTCTTAGGCATAATCTCAGATGCAAGCATAAACTGGGTGGCCCATAAAGCCTTCATAGAACCAAATACTAAAATGCATTAAATTTAATATAGAAATGATTTCACACAAATTGGGGAGATGACAAAGCAAATGATATGCATATTCTAGACTGAATGTCAGATATACAGTTCAGCCTCAGATACAGCTTTGAAAAGTTTAGATACCGTACATATTGAGGTACTGTACTTCGATTATATACTGGAGCTTTTAAGTCTTCCCCAAACCCTGTTATCCAAGTCAAAAGTGGTGAACCATCTCTAACTCTTCATTGTGACTTAGTAATATGTATAGTGCAACAAAAATACAAGCAAGTAATTCACCACCTAAAAAGCCTTTTGATCGAATAGATTTATTTATAAACAGTCACTCACCTCCTTACCCAGTAAGAGCAATAACTGTTTTGGGTTAATAAATAGTAATAGATTTCTCCGGTGTTAGAAATAGCGCCTCCTTGGACTCTGCATGAGATACAAACTTGTATGCACTTGAAATGATTATTTAAAATCTATGTATATCCCAGATCATCATAAACAGCATTTAGTAGAACATATAATACGAACATAAATGTCCACACTACTAAGCAATATCACCCAACAAGTGATATTGCATACCAGTTTTTCTTGTCAAACAATGCTTGTTTTCATAGGAGAATTATATGGAGTAAGATCAGGCATTAAAATTAATTAAGGTATGCCATCACAAAAATATATAATTTTTAGTGACTATAGTATTAATTGTGATACAGTAGAAACCTTTTAAAATTATATTTCAAAATTATATGAAAATTGTGAATTGTAGAAATAAAGTATGTAGATATTAAAGGAACTGAAGATGCTGATAAAGCAGCCAATGCTGCAACTACTGACAAGATCGCATGTAGACATTCCTTTACAGTAGTTATTAATAACAACTCTAAAACCCATTATAATAAAAAAAAGGGCAAAATATATAGAACAATGAACATGAGTGACAAATTAAGACGGATTAAGCCGAGTTTCTACTTGCCTTTGAACTGGTCACTCTCATTTGACTATAGATATTTTTATGAATAGTCCACCTGACCCAATCCTCTTATATACAGACTATAGATTAACGCTAACTGTTAAACATTTTGAGTGTGAATATCCAAAATACAATCAACAATTAATATCAGGTTTTGGAAACAAATCAGTTACTGTAAAAATTTTTTATCAGATTCTCCACCATTTTCAGTTAAGCCAATTTCAAAAAATTTTTAAGGAGCTGTGGTTTAATAAGTAAGCTCTAAACTTTAGCATAAACAGACAAATCCTTTGGGCCAGTTCTTTAAGAGCTAAATAAATTAGCTCAGTGGTCTGGTTAAACTACTTAATAATAGTAATAACTCCCTGTATGTTTTAACGACATGAGTTCTGTTGTTCAAGATCTATACCTAGAAACTTTCATGTGGTTTATACAGGATTCAAGTAGCCTGTCTGGGTGTTTTATAGCAGGTTGGTCCTTTCCACCTAAATTGAGATTAGGACTATAGTAATTAAGTAATGGTCTTGATGCAAACAAAATTCTTTAAATACAAAATTTTTCCCCCACACCTGTTACTCATAAGGTAAGTTTCCTCTTCCAGCCCTGCAAATTTCCAGCAGCTCACACATCAGATGACATGAAGAATAAGATTGTTACAAAATAAAGACTTTCAATATGTCCATTCTTGCAGTACTACCAACCCTCAGATGTTTTCTATCTTTTAAATAAGTGGGTGATCTCATGGCCACAAAAGGGCTAATTATAAGTAATGGGGGTCGTATGATTTTATCTGAAATGTATGTAAGAATTACTTTTAACACATTACAGTATTTATAAAAGCATTGTTTAAAATCCTGGGATGTTTATAAATGAGTGAGTGGTGTTTCATTTTTTGATGAATTTTTGTGAAGTTTGGTTCTGCGTAAGCATACCGGGATCTATGTATAGTATAAGCATTGGAGCGTTTGTCATGATAATAGATTGTGATGTAAATCAGTCTATACTAGTGATGGACTAGGTTTCATTGATTGTTATTTTAGGTTTTACCTTGTCCAGCCCATGTTCTTTTAATTACCAGGGCATAATTGTTTTCCCAGAGATCATTAGCTGACACTGTGCCAAAGGTGGGACATTTACAGTAGTCCCAAAACAGTATGCACCATCCTTGAGGTTAGGATTCATATGTCTGTAAACTTGTTAGAGCAATATACAACATAGATATATGTTACATATCTACGTAGGTCTTGTGATTTAATTTTATATCATAGTCAAAGTATCAGATCTAGTCAGTAGTCAACTAGCCTCTGAGAAAGGAACGAAACTGGTTACATCATTGAGTTTTGTAGTTCCTTGGGCATTACTGCATATAACATCCAGTGTCAGTCAGTTTGCCTTTTAAATGCCTTAATGGGTCCTCTGGTGGGACTGTTTGTTAACAGGTTTAGCTGACATTTATGATATAGAATTTTCTATTTTCAGCACATTTGATCTCCGTAAACTCTACCTTTGTCCAAATGCTTCCCCTTGGAAGTTGACTGATGTATTCTTCCAAAAACACACTGTTTCGGGATTTTAAGTCCATCCTTATATATCCTGTATATGTATATTATGAATAAATAACACTTTAAATTTACAGAAATGTATTGCACTTTTAAATGGTTTTGAAACTAATGTAAACTTTTTCCTACATAAAGATTTAGGCTTCAAGGAGGACTCTATTAAAGGTACCAAAACTTTTTTTAGGGCTCAATGCTTCCCATTTACTAAATCCACCACTTCAATCCCAAAAGCTTTTGTTTCAGGTGTCATCTTCCCCTATTTTTCTATTGCACCTCTTATTCCTGTGCAAATTTTCCTATCTAGCAGCATTATTTTTATCCTAGCACGAAATGGTTGCTCTCCCTACAGCACTGTTTCAGCTAATCTGTGCACTTTTGGGACCTTGTGCGCCTGCTGTAGGATAGTGAAGCTCTTAATAGAAGCTTCTTCACTCCAAACCTTGCTTAAATGTGTTTTAATGAACATTAATTTTCAAGGAATAGTTCAAGTACTGAAATGTCGTATATAGATCACTATCTTGAGTTGTTAATAAAGATATCTTATATGCTTATTTTATATTTAATGCAGAATTGATTCCAAAGCCTGCAGCATCATGTGAAGATCCTCCACTATATCTTTGTTTGAAGATGGGCAAACCAGCAGGCAAGAGTATCCCTAAATCTACTCCTGTGATGTCATATGGCAAGAAAAGGATGCGTCCTGAATACTGGTTCAGTATACCCAGAAATAGGTATGTATTATTACATACAATAATAACCTTTGTATGCAAAATTTATTCCCAGAACCTTTAGTTTATAAAAAAAATTATTTTACAACAAATTCAGTCAAGAATTTTTTATTAATAATACAGTACTTGCATTTCTGTATATTTTTTCAATAATAACTGTATATTGCATAACTTAATACTTTATATATAGAAACTTGTCTCTTAAATAATATAAAGTACAAGCCAACTTAATATGAAAAATGAATTCATGTACAAAATTGCAAAATTACTTGAAAAGGAAACATTTCCTGGACACTTGCTCATCTACTGCTTACCCCCATCTTAGCTAGTCAGTGGGGTTGACATTAAACATGTGAAAGTGGACTTATAAAACGTGATTGGAAGAGGAGTGTGTGTGTAGTCCAGTCCTCAAGTTTTTTAAATTATACAGTAAATGGATTTTCTTCAAATAAAGAATATTTTATTATTGAGATTAAATATTTTATTTCATTACAAGCCCATTGCTTTTACTTAATCTTATTTGCAACAGCACTTAATCCCAATCACTCCAATCTTAAAAAAAGAGGAAGAAGATTGGATGCAACTATAGTACCAGGTGTTACACAGATGGAACCCAGTGGGCCTCCTTCAGGTCTCAGGTAGCAAATAGGATCATTTTTGTTGTCTGAACCAGCTGTGACAAAACAGAAGGGTCTGAAGGAGAGCTGTCGAGATAAAAGTAATGGGTCTGTATTAAAAAAAGTAACTTATGTAAATTGAAATTTGCATTAGACAAATTCTGCCTAGGAATTACTCACCTCATATGCACTATTCATGTATTAACCATTCACTTTTAAAATCGAGGTGGATTTTGAGGTAAATTTGTCTGCTTTTTTTTTTTAAATGTCCTGACCACTCACTTTTAAAATCAAAGTAGATTTGGGGTAAATTTGCCTGCAGTTTTTCCAGCGTTCTAACAAACTACAGATAGTGAAGTTGTACTGTTTACTGGAAAAACATGGATAAACAAAACTGATTCATAGCTGCCTTTACTGTACAGCAGGTCTGGGCTCTGCATTTCTTATGTGTAATGTTATTCTCTACAGTGTCTTGGCATATAGTCACAGACTTTCTTGGGGTTCTATACAAGTTTGTAAGTTTCAGTGACCACCAAGGTACTGGTTACCATCAGAATAGATGTGTAGTTTTTAGGACAGACCTATTTTCTAGTGTTGGAAGGATTTTACTGAACAAGTTGGTGGAATCATTTAAACTTTGGAGTGCCTAAGCACTTATTTGGTCAAAATCAATAAGATGATGATACTGTATCTCAAAGTTGAAAGGTCAGTGCACCATACATTGGGGTTTTCCTGGAATAAGGATTCCATCATACTTATTTTCTGTAAGTGAAAATGTGAGATAGCCCATTGTCTTCACTAGCTCATCACTCTGTAACAGATGTCCACCTTTCATATCTCTTAAGTTCAAGTATGTGGAGAAAATGGTATATATTTTCTCTTTAACAGTTAATGGGTACTACCACAGTAGATGTATAGTAGACTGACACCATTTTTTTTTTATTATAAATAGTTCTGTTGATTTTATTTTTCCTAAGACAGAAAAATTCACCCTATATCCCTTTCCTGTGCTTCATCTTCCACAGAGTCCAGCCATCACTAACACAAACTGCTCTTGTTGTTGTGTGAAGGATATATCAAAGCCATCTCATTTCCTATTTGTCATTATCTTGTGTATATAATATGGAGAAGATCAGAAGACTCTAGGCTGTCATTTTGAAATTTATTGATACAGCGACAACCCAGGCCAAGTTGTAGCTAATCTCTCAGTGCTCTGGGTCTAGCCCCTTCAGCTCCATCTCAGCAAGCTATGATCAGCAGTCTCCAAGCCAACTAATGTCTTGGTATTCACATCAAAGGCCATATTGGTGGCAAAAATATATCTTTTGGATTATCAGGCTTCAGGATTATGTACTACATACAACAAAAGATGCCACACTAACTTTCTCATTCTCCACGCCTTGCCAGCCACCTCTATATTGAAGGTGTGGGTGTCACATGCAACAATTCAACAGCAGTGGTGTACCTGAGAAATCGTGTGAGAATGAATTTCAAGGCTCTCTGTCAGCTCACCATTGCAGACTTTATTTGAGCAGAGGAACAGTTACAAATAACCCAGACATTCATTCCAGGGTAGCACAAATTAGTGTAAGATTCATACACCGAGTAAGGTGGAATCAAGTCATTCCCATAGAATGGTAAGTCTACCCAAAAATTAGTAAGACGCTAGGAGCCTCTAGGGGACCAGTTTTTGAGCCACTGCTCCAATCGAGTCAGTCCAAGAACTTGGAAAGTTGATGCCCTAAGTACACAATGGGGACAACTTATGCATTTTCACCTTTCAGCCTAATCTCTGTGATCCAGCAGGAGTGGTTACTGGAACTTCTTGTTCATTTGGGAGATATTCCCTGGAGTCTATCCAGGTAAGAGAAACTTTTACAACAGTCTCACATATGGAGGTTCCACCAGAACCTTGAAATAGTAGACCTTCACATGCAGAGATTATCAAGCCTCAGTCAGATAGGATTTTCATTGAGGTACCAAAGTCATCACTGCAGCTTGCAAAAGATCAGTGTTCCACTAATTCAGGGGTGGCAATCTTTTGTATCCCATGCACCAATTTTTTTAACTTGTACCCACTTTTAGAATTTAAAAGCATGGTAGTATGAAGGGATTTTGACACAGGAAAAATCTATTTCTGAGGGAGGGTCCTGTCACCGGTGAAATTCCATTACAGCACGAATTTCTAGGTATAACAATGCTAGATATACCAGAGAAAAAGAGCTTTCAGGAAAGCTGGGGTTACTACCCCAGTCGATCGTCTTTAGAAGACGTCGGTATAATGAAGGGTGAGTGAAATACCACTACCACGGAAATATACTCGAAAGATCTCTCCTTATCAAAACCCCGTAAAAGAGCGGTGAGCGTTACAGCTCCCACACTCAACACCCGCCAGGACGGCGACACCAGCGCCACCTACTTCATTCCATGCTAGCACTAACCCCAGACTTGGCATGTGCAAGAAGGGGAGGGAGTACTAGACTAGACAGGGAGGTCACGGGGTGACCGGGGACCTTCCTCAGAAATAGATTTTTCCTGTGTCAAAATCCTTTTCTGAGTTCAGTCCCGTGTCAGCCGGTGAAATAGTGATAGAGAATCATGCCAAGACTGCTACTGGAAAACAAGGGGGTAACCTGAAGAAAAGGCAAAATTGTAACGAAAATAATTTTAATTAAGGAATCTCTTCCATGAAGCAAGAATACTTAAAAGTAAGGTAACTTAATTATAAGGCACACCCATAAACTTAACACCACAAAACACTGGAGGTCCCGGTCTGATGGGGAGAAACCTCAAAAATCTTAAAATTACTTAAAAGTAGTGAAACATGAAATGTGCACAGAACAAAAAATACAACCTTAAAACTATATATGTAAACTTAGGCTTAAACATGTAAGAGACAAGAATAATGAAAATAACACACAATTATCAAGGTACGTGGAACCAACAAAAACTGTCCAGTACCCCAAACAGAAAAAACAATTATGGCTAATCAGATTACAGTTTTCCATCATAAAATACAAATATATCAATATGAAGGAGCTAGGCAGTGAGGCATAAACGACCAGGAAAACAAGCAGAGAAGCAAATGAGGTAGGCGGGCGGGGGGGAAAAGGAAAGATATAATTATTTAATGTGGGGGAGATGACACTTCCCACTGCTACAGTAGAATATTTCAGGCTTGAGTGATTTTTAAATAGTGGCGTTTAAACACTAGAGGTGATTTCCAACCATTATATTTTGATAATTCTGAAAAGTCCATATTATGAAAATAATTAGTAAAGTAGCCACTGCTCGAATATCATGAACTTTAGGAACTGAGTCTGGGTTGGCTTGTTTAATGAAATACAGAATTTGTTGTCTTATACCATTAAGGGAAAGAGTACCACCTTTCTCCTAATAAAAAGAGGACCCGACTTACTCTGTGGAGTTCTTGAGAGATAAGATTTAAGTGTATGGACTGGACATAAAGATTGATCTTGAGGAAGGGCACCACCTTCAGGAGACCACCTGTCCTGTGGGTCTTCGTTTTTAGCTAAAAATCTAGGGTCAGGGGAGAGGAGGACTTCTCAGATGGGAGGAAGTTAACAAAATTATCACCTCTAGTGAGAGCTGATAGCTCTGAAATTCTAGCACCTGAAGCCAAACTAAAGTAAAAATAAGGTTTTCCTTAACAGATCTTGATAAGAGCAATGTAAGTTATCCAATTCTGGCCTAACTTAAGGACGTCATTAAGAAACCAAGTAACAGAATGTGGGCGTGATACTGGTCTCAGGAGCGCATGCTCTGGGGATGGATGAAAAATAAGAATCTGTAAGGTCAATTTTAAAGCCGTAAAGAAATACTTTCTTCAATGCCGACTTGACTGTGGTAATAGTGGCCGGAGCCAGGCCTTTCTCAAACAGTGACCTAAAGAAGGAAACTCCTAAATTAGTCTGTCATAATTTTGGCTTCAGATGCTTTCAGGAAGGAGGCTAACTTTTGACTGCTGAGTCATATTGCCTAACAGTAGAATCTCTTTTTATCTGATTCTAAAAACAAAGTGTTGACAGGGTCAATGTTTGCTCCTTTTGAGCTGCGAACTTTATAAAATCCATAAAACTAGGGCATCTTGAATCCTTGAGGAAGCTGACACAGTCTTGGTTTGTACTGTCTGGGTCAGAATGGGCTTGGGAATCCGAAGACTCCATAAAGCCCAGTTCCTGAAGAGAGGAACCAATTGCTCTTCGGCCAATAGAGGGCTACCAGAGCTGGTTGGCCTTTGAATGTCCTTAGTTTGTGTAAAACTTTCAGCAGCAAATTTATTGGAGGGAACAGATAAATTCTCTCCCCAATTGTTCCAATCTACTGTCATTGCGTCTGTGGCGAACGCCTGAGGTCCAGGTTGGGGCTACGTAACAGGGAGCTTGAAGTTGCTCTCTGTTGCGAACAGATCCACTTGGGTCCCGGAACCTGGCGGCAAATCCACTGGAAGATTCCGCATCCAGGGACCATTCCGTCTCCAACGGGGTAGTCCTGGACAGGAATCCGCCACCGTTCGGACACCTGCTAGGTGGGTGGCTGACAGGTGCCAACCGTGCTTGTTCGCCAGGAGAAGATAGCTACCATTACTTGGGATGTTTTACTCGACCTGATTTGGGCCGCCCCTGTTGATGCAATGAACCACCACTCGCTGTCTAACACCAACCTGATATGAATCTGATTGGGAGGGCGGATTTTCTTCAGCGTCAGAAAGACAGCCATGGCTTCCAGGGTGTTTATATGGAACTGCTGAAACATTGTGGACCACGTTCCTTGTACTTTCTGTTTTGGTGAATATCCCCCAGCCGCTTAGAGAAGCGTCTGTGTGGATAACTAGTGCCGGAGGAAACTGAAGTGGGACTGTTTTGGACAGGCCCTTGACTGTGGTCCAAGGCATAGCCTTGTCTTTAAGATCCGAGGATAGAGAGACCTTGTCCCTGAGCTTGGTGTTTGCTCGAAACTCCGCCACACCCTGTTTATGTCCTTTAATTTTGCTTTCAAAAGCAGGTCTGTTACTGAAGCAAATTGGAGAGACCAAGGACCCTTTCCTGGGACCCATCGGCGGGATGCTGACTGATTTTGAGAAATCTCTTGGTGAGAGATGCTATCTCTTTCCTCTTGGAAGGAGGGAGAGATAACGTGTGGGGAGGACAGGTCCCACTGAAGCCCCAGCCATTGAAACCGAGACTCCGTCAGGCGGGACTTCTCCTGTTCAGCTGAAAACCCAATGACTCTAGGAAATTGGTGACTATGGACGTGGCTTTCTGACACTCCGGAACAGTTGGAGCCCAGATTATCCAGTCGTCCAGGTACGCTGCTGGGATTCCTTGGGACCGGGCTGCTGTACTACCGTATCCGCCAGCTTGGTGAATATCCTGGGTGCAATGTTCAGACCGAAGGGCATGACCCTGAAGGAGTAGGCTTTGTTCCCGAGTCTGAAACCGAGGAACTGAGAGAAGTTCGCGCAACTGGGACGTGATAATAAGCGTCTGAAAGATCGATAGAGGTGGTGGCGGCTCCACGCGGGAAGTAGAGTCCGGACCTGAGCTACCGTAAGCATGCGAAACTTGTCGCATTTTATGTAGAGATTTAGACACGACAGATCCAGGATCACTCTTTGCTGATCGGTCTTTTTGGGAACAGTGAATAGCCTGCCTTGAAATTTTAGGTGCCTTGCTTTCTTTATTGCTCGTTTGTTGAGCAGTTCTTTCCACATAATCCTGTAGGATTGATGTGGGTGGCTGGTAAAATCTGTTTGGAGGAGGATTCTTGATCCAGCTCCACCCCAGTCCTTTGGACACAATGCTGTGTGCCCAAGGGCTGAAGGTCCATTGGTCCCTGAACCAATACAGGCGACCGCCTACCTGTGTCTTCTCAGTGGGAGGGAGCGGGTTTGTTCCCTCTACCACGTCCTCTCCCCCTTGGGGTGGTGTTAAACTTTCCTCTGTGGGGGGCCTTGCCCCTTCCTCCCCTTGCCACTCTATTGAGGCCGTGAAAAAATCCACGGCCTTCATATGTAGGGTTGTATGCTGGTGAGGACACATAGGAGGCGCCAGCTGGTTGAACCAAAACATACTGTTGGGGTTGGGACTTAGAGGTAGATGGCTGGGCCACTGCCGAGACCGGGGCGGCAAACCATCGCCTGATGAGGCCTCTTATGTCTCTGAACCTTTTTCCTCCTTTCGTCTGGGGGCCGGCCGATTCTGGGGTCTTGCGCTTATAAGTGGGAATTCCCCACCCGGCGCGAAGACTCTGGTTGGCCCGTGTAGCCTCTCCATGAACGATAACCTCTTCTTCAGGGAAGAGATTAGGTCCCCAGATTGAACTTTTAATGAGCTTGTTAGGCTCGTGGCGGATTGTCCCGTCAGCAAAAATAAACTTTCTACATTCCAGCCTAGCCATAACAAACTCATGTAAGTCTAACTGGAAGGTCGCCAGGAAAGACTTAGCCAGAACCTGGAAAAAGGTTTCGTCCGAGCCTTGGAGACGGCAGTAGCCTCAGTAAGACAGCCGGGCTCAAGGACCGGGCTAACTTAGTCCGGGTCTCAAACTCCGCCTTTAACAATGATTCCGGCAGCTTAGGGAGTTGCTCGCTAAACTGCGTGGAAGCGCAAAGAGGGTCCAGCTTGCCTACAGTGAAAGTGGACGGAGCGTCCACCCAGAACTCGTTACTTCCTGGGAATACCAGGGAAGTAGGGTCTGTTTCTCTCAATTGAGGAAAGGGATTCCCATCGAAGCATGCTCGGGTCGTGGCCAGAGCAATTTTGTCCATACACGGAGTGGGAAGATCTTCACCTAGGGTGAACATCGTGAAATTGCCCTTGAAAGGGGTCAATTTTGTGTTCACTGCCTGCCACTCCGTGAGAGTGCGCAGGAGAGCCGACTGGGCTTGGTCTCTAGGGATGATGACAGTTTCCCTAGGTACCTTGTCTGACCGAATCCAGGCCTCTTCGGTAAGCCTCACAAAGCCAGGATAAGGGGGCAAGAGATCGGGGGGGAAGAACTCCAACTCCTCCAACCGTCTCGTGCCCAGACCGTCTAAGGTAAGTTTGCCATCATGTTGGATGGCCCGGTCTGAACCGCCAAAGGGTTTCCGACATCAAAGCGGCGGGAGGTCCGCCCAGTGTCGGGGATAGATACTGTGGTTCGGCTTTTAGGTTGGGTGAGCCAAACCTTCCAGTACATTGTCATAAGTGGCAAACTTTTCTGAGATCATCTCAAATCTCGAAGTCTAGATCCTTCGTGAACTGTTTGTACAGTTCAGTGGCCAGGCCTTGTGCGTCAAAAAAAGAGGCTGGGGAGGAGGGCTTGATTTTGCCGCCCTCTTACTCACGCCCTTGCCGGAGGAGCTAGACTTGCTCCCGGAGGCTACAGGTCCTGGGACCTTAGCCTTTGACGGGGAAGGGCAATGCCTTCTTAGAAGTCGAGGACTTATAGCCCTTAGCCTTCCATGAAGTCTTCAACTTGGGATAGCAGACGGAGCTCTATCACCCAAAGGAGAAGACTTCACAAAACCTGAAAAAGATGATATAGATGAAGCAGGGGGAGTTAAACAAAGAGGCCCGCCCAACATCCTCACTTACCTCTCCACTTACCACCTGGTCCTGCTCCGTATTCATTGGTTCCAGGTCGAGGTTTAGGCGGCAACATCCTCCGAGACCTCGGCGTACATAATGTCCACTTGAGGTGGCTGGGTCTCATCCGGATCTGCTGGATAATAGGGGTGGCAAGTTCTTCTGGAACTGCTGCGCCACCCGTGCGCGGGGGTAAAGCAGGTCCCTCAACCTGGCGTCGAGGACGTGGGGCTTCCCAGACGGAACATTCCTGCCGAACCCAGCCACCCAGGCGGAGGGATTCAAGGCAGACTTCTTGGAAGTTTCATCCGCCTGCAAGGAAACCTGTGGTTAGTCAGGAATGCAAAGACCATTCGGAGAATATAAACAATAACAATATGGGGAGCATGGACCGGAAATTTACTGAAAGAAGACTTTCACTTACCGACTCGTCTTGGATGGTTGCGGAGAGGCGAAGCAAACCTCACAGCCATCGGGGTGCCAAACAACCAGGTCGTCCAGCGGACCGCATAACCAGCGTGGGTCCGGCACACCACGTGCCCGTAGGGTTGTTGAAGGGAGGCGGTACACCCCAAGACTCCTCACAGCGAACAGTCTGTAAAGATAAAAGTACATGAACCTCACACTCTAAACAAAATAAAGCCCGGCAAGGCCAGGAAACTCAACTACAACCGGAATACTCCGGTGTAGAAGAACTATCAAATTAAACTGGGCCAATAAGCTTTAAATGCATCGAGCGGAAGTTTAAGGTTCATACCCGGAGGACTCGGGGAATGAAGGAACGAAAACCAGGAACCAACCATAAGGGCTGCCAGAAAATTAACGGCGGAGCCCCCGGTGTGGGACCGGAATCACGTATGGTAGAACAAAACAATAATAATAATAATAACAATAAAACAAAATTAACAATGATGGTAACCCTCCGAGACCGGAGAAGTCTGTATGCTGGCGTGACATATGAATCATCTCACACCTTATCTCCCGCCGAGAAACAAGTGGGTAAAGGATCAATGTTCATAACATACCGGGGGCCAAACCTAAACTCAACGTTAGCTCGATGGGGAGACGAGAGGTGAGACAGGATTCAACACGCTTTGAGTAACCAAACCACCAACCCCACCACAGCTGACTGGGACGTCATGGGAGGGAGCGAATCCCTCTACCAATAGGAGAAGTCCCTGACTCGGAGAAAACGCCATCTAGCGTCACCCGCATGTCCAGTCTGGGAGGCTGAAGGGGGGTGGTGGGGAGAGGAGGAGGAGGCTACCGGAAGGGGAGAGGAGACAAGGGAGAACATGACACCCGCTCAACTGCAACCCCTTCCCAAGACAATGAACTTGGGAGGGGCCTACTCCTGGGGAGCTACACAGCCCAAAGCCCAACTCTCTAGGCGTAGCCTAATAAAACCAAACCTAGCATAGGTTAGGAGGGAGAGAGGGGAAAAAAAGGAGAGGAGGAACCAACAGGGAGAAATTTTGTGCCGAGAGCCAACCAGGGAGCAGTAGGGGATAAGAAGGCGACTAGCCAAGAGGAACACATCCAAAGAACTCGATTCCCCCGAAATGGGGAAGAGGACTAAGGGCTCACTCTGCCCTAAAAAAACGACTCCTGAGGAACAGCAACAAAACTCCCTCAACCTGATCTCCCCACCCAAGGCTAGGGATGGAGCCCACACTACAACCATCATACAAAAACAATCAGAATAAAAATACGAAATCTCAGGAAGTGTAGCCTACCTCGAGTATTCAAAATATTTATAAGTTCATCAGAGGCAAACTACACAACAAAAATAAAACTAAAAACATTAAACTTAAAATAAGAGCACCATCTTCAAGAATAACATAATAGCCTATGAGACTAAATGAAAAGAACCCGACCTGGTGGGGTTACCTGGATGGAGCAACTCCTAAGAGAGGCCGATAGGCCAAAATGCAAAACAAAAACTAAGGTTGGAGGGGCCACCATTTAGCATTCTTGCCACCAGGAAGGAATTCAAGGGTTAAAATCTAAATATATATAGCGACTGGGAGAAAACTCCGACCGAAATAACAGAAGGAGTTAAGCCTGCGCGATCGCCATGGCTGATAGGGGGCGCGTGGCATCATAAGAAGATCTCAATATTTATGAAAATACTGAGACCCCAAAACAGCCATAATAGATCAAAAACCCCACAAGAAGATGGTACTTAACTTAGAGATGGAAAAGGTGCTCCCGAAGTCATCGTAGATGAAGAAAAAAATAAACCAAAATAGGGACGAGCACACAAAAGAAACGAACGTATCACGTGCTAGAAAATGGAATTAAGTAGGTGGCGCTGGTGTCGCCGTCCTGGCGGGTGTTGAGTGTGGGGCTGTAACGCTCACCGCTCTTTTCACGGGGTTTTGATAAGGAGAGATCTTTCAGTATATTTCCGTGGTAGTGGTATTTCACTCACCCCTTCATTATACCGACGTCTTCTAAAGACGATCGACTGGGGGTAGTAACCCCAGCTTTCCTGAAAGCTCTTTTTCTCTGGTATATCTAGCATTGTTATACCTAGAAATTCGTGCTGTAATGGAATTTCACCCGGCTGACACGGGACTGAACTCAGAAAATGTATTTGGCAGATATATATATATATATATATATATATATATATATATATATATATATATATATATATATATATAATATATATATATATATATATAATCAGAAAGCTACAAACGTCCTTTAATATCCAATTCACTCTACCTCGCAAGTAATATATTTTCATATATGTTACCGAAGGAATTTTAGGTGATAATAAGTCCACCGTCCGTGGGATCGAACCAGCTGATTAAAAATCAGGAGGTCATTTACAGTGACACACTAACCAGTCGGCCACAAGAGAGACGTTTGTAGCTTTCTGATTGTATATTTTGAATCAAATGATGTGATAAATAGTCATATATATATATATATATATATATGATATATAAATTTCTGACTCACATTAGGATCGAACACAGGTCTTTCAATTACAGTAAGCCCCGTATTTGTGGGGATGCAGATTTGCGCCCCTTTGAATAGCGAAAATCCACAAATACTTAAAACCCCTGTGAGGTTCAAGAAGACAGGTCTGGGTATGACTGATTTGTTTCTGGGAAACCAGGTATACATTGAGGAATGTGGACGGAAAGGAAGTGACCGACCTGCGGATTCCCATGTCACGCATTTGGACAAGAATTTGCGTTTGTTAGATGAGAATAATTTGTGTTACAAAAAATGTACAAAGTAGCTACATACATCTGCGGAAGGGCCAGACAATAATGCGTATGGAGAGATACATAAAAAATATGAAATAATAATGGGTAATATACATGGCGTGATTAATGCAGAAATGAAGAGGCGTTTGATGCCTTTACAAGTACTCCCAAGACAATGATTACAGATATAATTATTGGATGACATGGACATTAATCACGGAGG
Source organism: Macrobrachium rosenbergii (assembly GCF_040412425.1). Classification (NCBI taxonomy): domain Eukaryota; kingdom Metazoa; phylum Arthropoda; class Malacostraca; order Decapoda; family Palaemonidae; genus Macrobrachium; species Macrobrachium rosenbergii. Next base: position 71,006,770 of record NC_089745.1, read on the forward strand.
CGCTGGGCGAGCAGGAGGTAACCCTTTCTCTTTGAGAACTGTGGGCAGGGGGCTACGTCAGTTGCTGGATCTGCCGCAGCACGGCCTCTGGGGCGCCCACGGCTTCTCCTTGGTGGGGCGGAGGGTATGTCTGCAGGCGCATTTTGAGGGGACCCTGGGACGTCTACCTGCCTCCTCCCAGATTTTGCTGTCGAAAAGGAATGGTGGTTTCAGCCTGTCGATGGAAACCCAATCCTCCCGGCCATGGACGTCGATGAGATATGCCTTGGGGGTCCTGTCTATGACTTGGTGAGGGCCCCATAGGGCCTGGCCAAGGGCGGTCGATGGGCGTCTATCCTGACGAAGACGTAGGTGTGGGAATCCAGGCTGGCTGGGCTGTAGGTGTTGGTTCTCTCCATGAAGGTCTTATGGCAGGGCGCTAACTTCTGTGCTAGTTCCCTCAACCTCGGGAGGTGGGTGTCTGTGCCGTCGGCTGATGGCTGGAAGAATTCCCCTGGAACAGCTAGTGTTTCTCTGTAGACTTTTTCTGCAGGGGATATGTCGCCATCTGCCCTTGGTGCGGTGTGGAGACCCAGCAGGACCCAGGGGAGTTGGGCCCTCCAGTTTTCATCAGTGCAACGTGCCATTAGAGCTGCCTTCAGTGAGTGGTGTGCCCTTTCTACCATATGCAGGGGAGACGCTCGTGGGCTCAATGCTTTGGTACAGACGCCCATCTGTTCCATTTCGGTGAAGGCCTGTTTGGTGTCTTGTAGTTTTTGGGGGGGCAGGCATCGGAACTTGGCATGAGTTTGGGGGGCCTGTTGTAGTGATGTGTTGGTAGATGCTGTGCTTGGCACCAGCCCCTGGCAAATGGTGGAGCTGTGGTTTAAAAACATCCAGGAACTCCTGGAGGAGGATGGTGTTATTGTTCGAGGCTGTGAAGCAGACGGCGGGCATCCGCAGTCCGGTGGAGAATGGTTGGGAATGGCAGGTTCCGGTGTCTAGGAGGCGTTTCCTGTTGACGTCGACCAGGAGTCCGTGGTTTCCCAGGAAATCGGCGCCCAGGAGGGGGAACTTGACCTCTGCAATGATGAAAGACCAGTGATACCTGCGGCCCAAGAAGTTGATTGTGCAGGTCGTTGTTCCACAGCAGCGGATGGGGGTTCTGTTTGCAGCTACCAGGAAGGTCGTGGAGTCAGCTGTCCGGGCGTGGTCCTCCTCAGATGGCGGGAACACCGACTGCATTGCGCCCGTGTCAACCAGCAGGCGCCGTGTTGATATATCGTCTCTGATGAAGAAACCTGCTGGTCGCGAGTCATTGTATTTTGCGGCCACTGCTGTTACTTGTGGCCGCCCTTCTCGTTTTTTGAAGGAACAAGGGGTTCTGCAGTTCCTGGCGCTGGGGCCGAATCTTCTGTGGAAAAAGCACCACGCCGGGTTCATCCACACCCTCTGCTCTGGGTTCGTCCATGCTCCCTGCTCCCTTGGCAGTGCTCTCCTCCTGTAGATCACGTTTGTGTTCTGTGGGTCGTCGTTCTCCGACATCAGGCTACAGGCTGCAAGGGCAGCAGCGTGCTTGGAGGCCTTAGTGGCTTCGTGGATTTTCTGGGCGACGTTGACCAGCTCATCCATGAGAAGAGCATCTGCATCAGTAATTTGGCCCCTCACCTCCTGCGGAAGGCGCCACAGGAATATTGTTCGTCAGGCTGATTTTCTTCCTGTGCCCATTTGCGTCGATCCCCGGCAGTGTTACTAGACCCTGCAATTCATCCCAGGCATCCCTGGGTGATTTTCCCCCAGGGGCCGGGTTAATAGGTCAAGGGTGTGCTGAGCTCTCTCGGGGACGGGCATGGGACACGTTTGTATCAGCTTATCTCGCAAGGCTGTGTAAGTGACCTTGTCTGGCTGAGAGTCAAGCCATGGGGTGATCTTGTTGAAGACCTCTTCAGGTAGCATCGTCATGGTAACGTCTGCCTTGGTTGTCTCATCTGTGATGCGTGCCATGTGGAAGTGAGCATCTGCGCGCAGAAACCAAGATGCTGTATTCTGGTGTGAAAATGGGGGGAGCTTTACCACATCTGGCTTTGTGGGCGAAAGGGGCATGCAGACGATTTCCATGTTTTCGGATTGCGATTGTAATTCAGACTGCCATCTTTACTTTCACACACCGAAACGCGAGTACGCACTGTATTTAGTCTGCTAATGGTATTAGAATTCGAGTGGTCGACGTGAGTCGTGAATGGCGAGGGCCAAACCATTCGAAATGCCAAAACGTACCCTTGCGGGGACGCCGTTATTAGTCCGTTAATGGCATGGGGTTCCTCTGAGGAAGGAGCTTTCAGAGGCCTAGACTGTGTCGCCGTTTTGAGTCTGTTAAAAGGCTCTCTGAAGGTAAATGCGGCCGTATTTAGTCTGTTTATGGCCCTCTGAAGGTAAATGCGGCCGTATTTAGTCTGTTTATGGCGGGGCCAAAACCGCATGGTTACCAGTCACTCTGGGGTCACCAGTTGTGAGGTTCAAGAAGACAGGTGTGGGTATGACCGATTTATTTCTGGGAAACCAGGTATACATTGAGGAATGCGGACAGAAAGGAAGTGACAGACCTGCGGATTCCCATGCCACGCATTTGGACAAGAATTTGCGTTTGTTAAATGAGAATAATTTGCGTTACAATAAACGTACAAAGTAGTTACATACAGTACATCGGCAGAAAGGCTGGACAATTATGTGTATGGAGAGATACATAAAAAATATGAAATAGTAACGGGTAATATATATGGCATGATTAATGCAGAAATGAAGAGGCATTTGACACCTTTACACCCCCTCTAAAACACTTAGAACTGCCTATTTTGATAGTTTAAACACAAAAAACCCTCTAAAAATGCTTATGCCTGAGTATTTTAATAGTTTTATCAAAAATGTGCATTTAGTCATGAAAATTATGTGAAAATACAGTAATTAGTGAATACAGTCGTCCCCAAACAACCCGCTTAATAGGTCAAATCATGCGAATGCTTAAAACCCCTCTAAAAACACTTAGAACTGTCCATTTTGATAGCTTAAACCAAGAAAAACTCTGTAAAAATGCTTATACCTGAATATTTTAATAGTTTTATCACAAAAAGTGCATTTATTCATGAAAATTATATGAAAATACAGTAATTAGTGAATATGTCTCAGTACCGCAAATGGGCAAATTTTCTGCGAATGATGGCTAGTGTTCCACAGAGAAACCCGCGAATGCGTGAGTCCGCGAACCATGAGAACGCGAATACGCGGGGTTTACTGTATTTCTCAATATATACATACAAATTTCATTGAATTCTATGGCTTTTTGATTGTTGATCAACATCTTATTAGTTTGACAATATTTCCTGAATCTTCTACATTCTTCCAAATTCAGTTGATGGACAAAAAAACAAAGATTAACTCTCTGTTCCATTTACTAAAAACACAACACCACAGCTGTTCCGTCACTCGTCGTGACCTCTTCAAAGTGTATGATGTGGACATAGCGTCCTGTTGTTTTGTTACAGTGTGTGGACGGATATGTAGCATCCAAAACAATAATAATACAATACTATGAAACATTACAATAACAATGAGTACAAAATAAACAATTTTAATTTATTTACAGTTATAAAAGTTACAGTACAATAAAATTTATAATATAATTTACTGTGTGAAAAATAGTGAAAACAAAACGCGTGTTCTGGTGGTAACAAACAAAACAGAAATAGAAATGCAGGTGTACAGATTACGGGGAGAGGAGGAGTGGAAAAGGGGGGGGGGAGGAGAGAGAGAAGACTAGAAGCGGAAAGATCGCTCCCACCTAGCAGACGTCCTACAACAAACAACGCTAACATAAACCACCATAACAACGTCAGCAACACCTTTTAAATCACACACTTTCTCTTTCACCCCCCCCCCACCTTCCAGGTCTCTCCCCGTAATCTGTATACCTGCATTTCTATTTCTATTTTGTTTGTTGCCACCAGAGCACATGGTTTTTGTTTTCGCTGTTTTTCACAAAGTAAATTATGTTATTATAAATTTTATTGTATTGTAACTTTTATGACTAAATAGTTTATTTTTTACTTATTGTAATGATTTGTTGTATTATTATTGTTTTGCATGCTACATATCCGTCTGCACACTGTAACAAAACAACAGGATGCTATGTCCAGAATTACAGGCTGCTCTAGGAGCAAGAGTCTGTGCTGGCACAAGGCCAGCTAAATCTGAAACAACATGTCCAGATTATGCACTTTGAAGAGGTAGTGACGAGTGATGGAACGGCTGTGGTGTTGTGTTTTTAGTAAGTGAAACAAAGAGTTAATCTTTGTGTTTTTGTCCATCAACAGAATTTGGAAGAAAATTTTGTCAAACTAAGAAGAAGTTGATCAACAATCAAAAAGCCATAGATTCTAACAAAATTTGCATATAAGAAAAACTTTGCCCCAAAAGCATCTATATATGTGTCTGGTTTGGTTAGGCTATAGGGCCTATTCCCTCTGAAATGCCCACTAGACTTACAGTAACCTTCACCCCCTACTATGTATTCCCCCCAATTTAGAATTAGCTTAACCTAGGCCGGGCAGCATATTTCCAAGATGTATACAGGCAGTCCCCGGTTTACGACGGGTCCAGCTTACGACGTTCTGAGGTTACGACACTTTTCAAATATATTCATCAGAAATTAGTTCCTGGTTTACATCACATGTTCCGGGGTTACGACGTGTCATACACCGATCCGACGGAAGAAATATGGCTCCAAAATGGCAGAATATTAAAAATTTGGAGGTTTTTTTTATGAAAAACTCAATAAAATGCAGTTTACATCGTTTTCAATACACCCAAAGCATTAAAAGTAAGGTTTTCTTAGGATTTTTGACGATTTTTCGGTTTACGACGATTTTCGGTTTACGACGCGGCTGAAAAACGGAACCCCTGTCATAAACCAGGGACTGCCTGTATAGTACTAGTATTGTACCAGCCCCGGTTTTTTTTGCCATGACCCTAGGTTAGGTTAGTTTAGGTCAGTAACTCTCTAGTAATTTGGGTGTGGGAAATGTGATTAGATTATTTTCAAGTAAATTCTGTGGTTAGTTTTTAAGATATGTCGCCCCGCTTTTTTCAGGGGAAGGTCCTGGGCTGGTGCAATACTCAGTTACATCTCGGGAAAATGCGGCCGGGCATATGTTATAAAAATCTAGGCTAAAAAAATTGTAAAAAACAAGAGAATAAAGCTCTGCCCCTCAAATAGTGCACATCCAACAGGATTTTTTTTCATTTGGCCAGACTACTGTACAGTAAACCTACTGGTAGGCCCAGCAGAGTGCCTACTATGCTTACAGTAACCTTCACCCCTTACTATGCAATCCCTGCATTTTGGAATTAGCTTAACCTTGGCCGAGCATTCGTTATAAAAAATTAGGCTACATGTTAAACAAAATTCTAAAAAAACAAGGGAATAAAGTTCTGCTCCTCATGTAGTGTACCTGCAACAGTATTTTTTTTTCATTTGGCTGGACCACTGTATAGGATACCTACGACCAGTAGGTATCCCATCAGGGAGCATGCAGGGTAGGGAGACGGGTAGGCGTCTGATTTGGTTAGACTATTGGGCCTTTCCCTCTGAAATGCCCAGTATAGCAAAATACATGGCCCTTTGCAGCTAAGGCCTGCCCACTGCATGACAGTGATTGGCTAGCTCTCGAAAGGGGAATATGTCACACTAGTTAACAGTCCAAATAATTATCATTACGGTTAACTCTAGTAATTTTGAGCTCCATGCATGAATGATGTCATCACAGATTTGAGTTCCCGGAGTTGTGACAAAATGTAGTTGCTATATCTAATAAAAACTATATTAAGTTATATACATTATGAAGATCTTGGATCATTTTACATATTCATCTTTTTTTTTTTTATCATGCACAGCCTAAATACACAAGCATCTTGCTTTTTTTTTCTTTTAAATTGGTGTTGGCCTACATTAGCGATTCCACATAGACCACATTAATTGCAATGAAGCTTAGACTTATACAGTCAGTTTGATATTAGGGTATTAATTCATCATAATGCTGCATGTCAAATGTTAATATAATTGGGAGATTAGGCCTACATATCAAATTCTTATATTTTGAGGCAATGACAAGGCATAGGCCTACACATCAAATTCTTATATTTTCAGACAGTGACAGGGCATAGGCATACACATCAAATTCTTATATTTTCAGACAATGACAGTGCATAGGCCTACACATCAGATTCTTATAATTTGAGGCAGTGACAGGCATAGGCCTACACATCAGATTCTTATAATTTGAGGCAGTGACAGGCATAGGTCTACACATCAAATTCTTATATTTTGAGGCAATGACAGGGCATAGACCTACATGTCAGTTTCTTATATTTTGACCTCCTCGATATGGGACCACCTTGACGTGGTGAGGGGGCTCTTGAACCCCAGGAATTTGTTCCTGGGTTTGAGTCCAAGAGGCTCATATGTTATTATATATTTCTTTGGACTAATTTTGTGGAATTTTCCACTTTTGCTAAAATTTATTGGACTTGGTAATAGGAAAAGATATCATAGCTGGGATTGGGTTTATATCCGAAGCTAAATAGTGGGAACTGTGGTAGGACCATAAATTGCCCGATAATATTCAGACCTGAGAGTTATCAGAGTGATAGCTCAAAGGCAGAAGTAGTTTTTAGGGCTGGACCACAATTCCAGGCGGGTCTGGTTCTAGGGATAGGACTCTCAGCATTCTAACCGGATTGCCCATAACATGATTAGTGTGGGGATGATTGTATTCTTGTAGTACTCTCAATCCTAGCAAGCGGGTTTGGCTTATAAATTACTGCAGCTGTCTTTTTTGATATTGAAAAAGCATACAATATTACATGGAGGTATGCTATATTGAAAACTTTACAAAACAACAACATCCAGCACTTTTTAACAAATCACAGTTTTCAGGTGAGAATTGATGATGACCTGTCTAGATCATTTCCAATTGGAATTCGTGTTCCACAGGGAAGGGTCCTTAGTGGCACAATGTTTACTTTAGTAATTAATGATATCAGTAATAATCTACCTATTGGCATTAAAATTAACCTGTATATGTATGATTTTGCCATATATTATTCAGCATCTCAAATAAAACATGCAGAACAAATCATTAATAAAAGCATAGTAAAACTAGATGAATGGGCCTCATCTGTAGGCTTTAAATTTTCCATAGGTAAAACTCAAGCAATCATGTTTTATAAAAATAAAAAGTGGAGAAAAGATGAAGAAATAGATTTAAAAACAGAAATCATTCCATACCAATTGGCCAAACAGCAAAACTTTTGGAATTAGTATTTGATACTCACTTGAACTGGAAAGCCCACATAACATATGTAAAATCTAAATGTAAATGAGCATCAAATCTAATTAGAAAACAGCCATATTATACTGTATAAAGCAACACTTCTGTCTATCATTGAATATGGAAGCAAAGTATATGGCTCAGCACCGGATGCAGCGCTGAAATTGTTAGACCCTGTTCACAGTGAAGGCCTTAGGATATGCTCAGGAGCCTTTAGATCATCACCAAAATCATCTTTACAAGTAGAATGTGGTGAACTACCTCTGACTCTCCATAGAGAGCTTGTAACAATGAAAAGTGGTCTAAGAATTCAGACAAGTGATTCTCCAACAAAAAAATTATTTGAATTAAGGGATGCATTTATAAATAACCATCCACCACCTTTCCCAATTAGAGCTAGAAGATTGTTTGAGTAGCTGAGTTTAAATATATACAAGTGCCTTTAATAGTAAAATTACCTCCTCCCTGGACAATGAATAAAATGAGAATTTGTACACCTGAAATATTTTTCAAAAAGTTGTTCATATACACCAGGACACCATAGATAACATACAATAGAGCATATAAGCCGAAAAGGTCCACATTACGCAACGTATACAGATGGATCTAAATCAGAGCACAGAGTGGGATATGCTGCAGTGTCCCAAGACAAAACTTGTCACTTCTCTCTACCTAATAATGCTTCAGTATTCACAGCAGAATTGGGTGGAGTTGCATCAGCTATAAAAATAATTGAAACATCATTCAATAATTTTGTGATTTTTAGTGACCTGAGAAGCGCTATAGAAGCTATTCAGAGTTACAAACCAAATAATAGTACAGTACAATAAATTAAATTATTTCTCCATAATGGAAAAAATGTAGAAATATGTTGGATCCCTGCCCATGTAGGGATCAAAGGAAATGAAGAGGCAGACAAAGCAGTCAAAGAAGCAACCCACATGACAAGATCAAATGTGAATATCCCTGTTACTGATTATGTAACATACATAAAAATGGGTATCATAAATAAATGGCAATATATATAGAATGAAGAACCTGAAAATAATAAATTAAAACAAATAAAACCTAATGATAAAAAATGGAGTTCATCATATCAGAGAGAGAGACACACAAGTAATTCTAACACGTCTCAGAATAGGCCATACTCGTCTGATACATAGACACTTAATGAGCAGCCCAAATGGCCCAGCACCCGAGTGCTCAGAGTGCAAGGTGATAATAACAGTCAGACATGGTATGTGAGTGTCCAAAGTATGACCAACAGCAACTGTCAACTTTTGAAAATAAATCAGTGAAGGAAATTTTGTCAATCTTTTACTTTTTCAGTCGTTCCGGTTTTGATGTTCATGAGGAACTGTGATTTAATTAATAAAATATAAAAATAAGTAAATAATAAAAGCACAAAAACCCTTATAGCATTTGTCAAATTTAAAAAAAAAATTTTCAGATATTAACTTATCCTGACTTTGAATGTACAGTCACTCAAAAATGTTTTGCAACATGTTCCAGAAGTTTTCGTTCACCTAACAGTAATTTGTTCTTTTGGTATTGACAAGGAAATGTAATTTTCTTATTCGATTTTGGTTAGTAGTCATACGGTTAACAATATAAAAAAAGAATGGCGAGTGAAAAATTCATATTACGAAAAATGACGAAACATTTTGAAAAATTTCACTTCAGATGATTGGGCAAAAGAGTCAAAGAAGAAACTATATTTCGAATCCAGATAAAAGCTTAGTGGCTAATAAAATAATATTGAATAACCATCAATGAAATTACAGTATATATATATAAAAGAAAGAAAGAATTCAACCATTATCGTTGTCAAAAACAAAAAAGAAAAAATCTCGTAACGATGTTATCATGTGACTCCACATTCGGGCAGGAAAAGTTTAAACTGTCTCGTCACTAAGCCGGACCACAATCATTAGCTTGCATAAGACTAATGTTTCTATTGTAGATATTGCTCGGCAGCTTAGCGTAAATAAAAAAACCATGTATAGAGGGATAAAACAACAGAGAGAACGAGGAAACATGATAAATTCATTGTAAAAACTGGAGGACAACCTCATTGTTGCACTACTGTTAAGTATCATCATCGGATGATCACTGAAGGAGCTCTGCCTAACTCCCCCCTGACTACCGATGTTGCTATAAAGAGAGATCATTACGCTCTCCCTTTAAGTTGCTGCTCAAACCATCCATAATAGGCTACATGAGACCAAGATATTATTTCATCATACTCCTGCCAAGAAACACTTTATATCAGCGAAACACAAAGAATAGAGGCTATGGTTTGCGTTATAATATAATCCAGTGGCCGATGATTTTTGTACAAGTTATCTTTTGCGATGAGGAGGAGACATTCTCCACTGATGAGCATGGTAGTCTTCTTCACTGCTGGCATTTAGCATTAACTAAATTAATGTTGAACTTCTAGCTAATTTTAATTCTTTAGAAACTTAGATAATAAGAAATACAAAAATAGGCGTTATATATTCAGTTAACTTCATAAGAGGCATCAAAATGATAGGCCTAAGTAGCAATGAAAGAAATGAGAAATTACACATGATAATGGCATTATATATATATATATATATATATATATATATATATATATATATATATATATATATATATATATATATATATATATATATATATATATATATATATATATATATGTGTGTGTGTGTGTGTATGTATGTATGTATGTGTGTGTATGCGCGATTATATTCTATGTATTACAAAAATAGATGTGAAATCTGTTAGTCTAGTTCAGAGTATTATATATTAAGTTTCACTAGTAAACAATATACATAGGATTAGTCATTCAAAAATTTAATTAATAATAATGTGAAGCAAATCTTTACAAAAGTCGTATTTGTTGATGTTAATAAGTAACAGTTCAACTTGTAACAGTCGTAGGCCTATGTCTACAAAGTTCACACATATGAAGGAGATAAAACAACGATAGTGATGGCAGTTGGAGATGAAAATATTAAAACATAAGAACAGCGATGACCTCTGAAGTATTATAGTAACATCCTTTAATTAAGTAAAATATGACAACAGTAAGCAGTATCAGAAAAAGCCCTGCTTAAAGGAAACTGCAGGTAATTTCTCTGACCCACCACTAGTGTTCAGTTGTTTCACGCGCTTACAGCTGAGTTGCCAAATAGCGCCAGATGTCGCTATTATAAGCTGTTGTCCGAAAAGTTTTGAAGTATGTTGCAAAACTTTTTTGAGTGATTGTACCTTTTTAGTGTGTATGTAGGGAAGCATGAGTAAATGTATTTATGGTATGTGTGTGTTCCAGTATGAGAGCATGTGCCTATGTGCAGTTTTCAATTTCATTTTAATTCATTCATCATCATAGTGAATGACCTATTGGGTCCCAGTTCTTGGCCTCAGGCCTAGACCTGGTATGTTATTCTAGTCCTTCAGGCCACCCCTATGAGGGCTGAAAGTCAGCTCAGTGGTCTGGTTAAACTACTTTAATAATAATAATATTAATTCTTATATTTTGAAACGACAGGGCATCGGTCTACGCATCAATTTCTAATATTTTGAGACAATGACAGTTCATAGGCGTACTTGTCAATTTCTTATATTTTGAGGCAATGACAGGGCACAGACCTACACATCAAATTCTTTTATTTTGAGGCAATGACGGGGCATGAGCCTACATGTCCGTTTTTTATTGTAAATTTTTTATTGTAAATAGTTTTCTACCTGCATCTGTTGGAATAGAGTAGCTTTTAATTAATACAGTCTAGTAGCTCAACTCCATGATATATAATGCATATGCATACAGTGTAATGTACACCTATAAGCATGTGTATACAGTATACACATACATACTTGGATGGTCATAGTAAGTGTAACGCCACTGGTATTACAGAGAATAAAAGTAAAACCTGTGGGCACATAACCAATTTCATACGCAGACCAATCATAGGGCTGTCTCAGCCTTACACACATCTACCAAACTGCTCTCAATGAATTACAGTACAGTATATTAAAAATTTATTTACAAAAGGAATAACAAATTATATTACTGTGATGAGTAAATATAGGCCGCTGTAGCATTTCTATGAAAATAAAGGCTATGGTAGAAAGGATATTCTAGTGTAGGCTGTATTCATTAATTAAAACAAATGACTAAATTTCAGTGAACAGTAATAGGCAGTTAATTCTTCACAACAGTATTTTATGAATAGGCCTATGTTTTTTCTGCAATTTTAGGTTACCATATGAAAAATTTTCGAAGACACTACAGTACAGTACAGTACAGTACAAGCTACATAACAGCAGCAACAAAAACATGAATAACCACAACAAAAACCACATTGTAACAGCTGAATACTGTATAAGATAGGCCTATAACTCAAACGTCATAAGCTGCGTAAACCAACATTTTGTATGACGACGTTATTTTGAAAGTAGAAAATGTCCTTAAGAAAAATCTCAGCAAATTATATCCAGTATGGCTCATACAGCTTATCAAACTGTAACTTTAAGCTAATTGTAGGCCTATTCAGGTTTTGTAGAGTACATTCACTGCTTGTCACCCCACCGGATGTGTAAACAATTGCAATGATATCGATTTTATGACTATTAAAATGTAGTAAAATTTCCTAAAATTAATATGAAATACCAGACTGCATAGCTGTGAGTCTAAAGTCTTTGTGTTTAAATGTAGAATGGCAAACGTGCTTGACAATGTCAGACGGTAATTATCATTGTCCTGTAATTCAAGAACACCAGTTCGAATGCAGACATTTCCTGTGTCACCTCCATATTCAGGTGAACCTCATTTACGAAAAACAACACTGCAGCATCGCCGAATACTCCTGACTTCATTCATATTATCCTATTTTTTTACCATTTTTGGGGAGATGTGTATTATGACTTTATTTCAGGGGGGGTTAATATAACATTTATTTTTTATTATTGTCAGAACATACAGTATTTTAGTTTAGTAAAACAACCATTGCAAAATAAATGAAGATGAAAATAACCACAGATTAACCAACTTTTTAAAACCATTGCCAACCAATCAGCTTCAAGGAATGATTGTGATGTAATCAGTGGGCGGGGTTTAGCTGCAAAGCACGGTGGATTTTGCTATAGGCTTACAGTAACCCTCACCCCCTGCTATGCAGTCCCTTCAGTGGAATTAGCGTAACCTAGGCTGGGCATTTGTAAAAAACATTAGGCTATATGCTAAACAAAATTCTAAAACAAGGGAACAAAGTTCTGCCCCTCATGTAATGTGCCTGCAACAGTGTTTTTTTTTCAATTAGCTGGACCACTGTACAGAAAACCTACTGGTAGGCCCATTGGAGTGCATGTGGAGTAGGGAGATGGGTAGGCTTACAGATAACCTTCACCTCCTACAATGCAGTACCTCCAATTTGGAATTAGCTTAACCTAGGCTGGGCATTTATTATAAAAAATTAAGATACATGAAAAAAAATATATATAAACAAGCAAGGGAATAAAGTTCTGCCCTTCATGTAGTGTGCCTGCAACAGAATTTTTTCATTTGGCTGGACTACTGTACAGTAAACCTACTGGTAGGCCCAGCAGGTCACATGCAGAGTATTCCAGCTGAATGAAAAACATCCTGTTGCGGGCACGCTACATGAGGCGCAGAGCTTTATTCCCTTGTTTTTTTTTTTTTTTACTGTACAGTTACTCGGCATGGTTTCTTGTAAACTAAATTGTCACTTTCACAAAGTGAGAGTGGAGATTACAGTACTGTACAGTATTTTATGATGACACCGAACAACTTTTTAAAAAGTATGCTTACTCAAAAACTGCATTTACAGTACAGTAGTTTAAAGAAATAAATTGCTTTTATTGAGCTACCTAAATAATACAATATGTGCCTCAGTATATACTATACACTGTATTTTTACCACACATACTAAAATATGCTACCACTGCCTAGTTTTACCGCAGTGTCCTGACCTAACCAGACCTACCCTCCTAACCTAACTTAGGGCACCATGCTCTGACTTGGCCGTGGGGTCCTTTGCTCTCCCCCCCTGGACCCCCTAAGTAACAATGAATGCTGTACAGTACTGAATCCCTGTCTCCCTAGTCTGTATGCTGTACATTCAAAAGACCATGACATAAATATTGTACAGAACAGTACTTTATTCTTGTATATCGCCCATGACACATAGATCGTTGAATTTGCATGTTTTCACTGAATATTTAATTGCTGAAACAACAGTAAAATGAAATTTTAAGAAACCTTTCAGAAGATTAAAGTTTCATCAACAAAATGAGTACAGTAGTAGGAAACTGCCATATGAACTAAAATAAGCATGTTAAGTCTTCATAAATGCATTTTCTGGAAGTGTGTCAGGTAACAGCAGACCTACCTACTGTTTCTATGGCCTGATATTTTACCCTAATATTTATTATGGTCTGCATGGTAGTTATACAGATTTTTAATGCCAGATTCAATGAACTGACAGGTAAACCTGCTGTTCAAATGGATGCTCAGTTCCAAACAGCCTAGAAAAAAAAAATCTCACCTTTTCCAGACTGCCTCACAATGTCCAACTTGACCTCCAATGGCATCACCTTCATCCTCTTCATTCTGTCACTTCCATTGGATGTATTTTGTCTCTTTGGAACCATATCGTATTACAGTAATGGACACTTCGACACTGCAACAAAGTACTGTATGTACAGGAGCAAAACAAACCTTGTGACTATAGCAAACACATGAGTGGGGAAGTGGCACTGTTTGGTATTCTTATGCCACGCGGAGCATGCATTAATAGCCCGATTAGGTCATTCTCCGGTCAAGTGCATTGTGGTTTATACACCGAGAAACTAATTCCAGTCTAAGTGCTCATTATATTCTTATGGTGCTTATGGCGCCATAACTCACTGTAAACCTAGTTAAGGCGCAATGAGCACTGTAGAAACCTTTTTTTTTTTTTTTTATAAATACAGTAAACCCCCCCGTATTCTCGGGGGATGCACACCACATCCCCCCCCGTAAATAGCTAAAGTCCGCTAATACTTTTAACCCCTCCAAAAGCATTTAGAACTGCCTATTTTGATAGTTAAAAAAAAAATAATAATAAAAATGCTTATAACTAAGGATTTTAATTTAGTCATGAAAATATGAAAATACAGTAATTAGTGAATAATTCTCAGTGAAAAATATCGCGAAGGGGCGAATTTTCCACTAATAATGTGTATATACGTTCCACAGAGAAATCCGTCAGTTGGTGAGACCGTGAATACAGGGGTTTACTGTATACAGTAGTTCCAGTCTAAAGTGCTCAGTATATTCTTACGGTGCTTATGGCACCATAGCTCACTGTAAAAGACACTGTAAACCTAGTTACATCACCGTAAGCACCGTAAGAAGTCTCTTTTTTTAATGAATGTACTTTGAAAAAGCACCGTGAGATTATGGTGCTTATGGCTCCGTAACTTGCTGTAAACCTAGTTACGGCGGCATAACTAGATCCTATTTTTTTTATTAATATATTTAAAAAGCTCCATAAGATCAAATTGGCCATAAGTTGATAGCGCCACAAGTTGGGGATGCACTGTATATATCTCTCAAAAACATATAAAATATCTCTCAAAAACCACAGGCGAAGAAATCAACCCCAACTTTAGCCCTTTATAACTCTGGAAATATTCAATCAACGGGGAAGAAACTCTGGCGTTAGAGGTTTCCCGCTAAGATCTCTAATCATGCCAAATTTCATCGAAATCTGTTCAGCCGTTCTGGAGATCCAGCTATCGATTTTTGGCGTTCAGGGAATGTGGTACGGGATGGGTGGGTGAGGGAAGTAGCATATCTGTAGAGCAACAACTGTAAAAGATACAGCCGTGATATTTAGTTTTTCTGAAAGCTCGTATTCTGGAGGGGTGCCTTTCAGAGTTTGTTTTAGAAATAATGAAATTTTGAAGTTACAATATGCCATTCAAATTAGCCACCAAAATGCAAATTTCCTGGCACTCAGGTACGGACTGCTTACAACATTAGAAGACGCCATTTTCTTAGTGTGTGAATAGCAATTGGTGTTAGAAGTTGGCTGACTGACTTTCATTAAAAATTATCATACATGTTGAAATTACCTACGAGGTTTAGGTTTTTGTTATTGTTGACCTACCCTAAATAAAGAGCCTCAATAGTCAGAATGTTAACAGTATAAAATATATATATATTATGTATGTATGTATGTATGTGTGTCTGTTTGTATATATATATATATATATATATATATATATATATATATGTGTGTGTGTATGTATGTATGTATGTATATATGTGTATATATATATATATATATATATATATATATATATATATATATATATATATATATATGTGTGTGTGTGTGTGTGTGTGTGTGTGTATGTATGTATGTGTGTGTGTGTATATATATATATATATATATATATATATATATATATATATATATATATATATATATATATATATATATATACATACATATATACATACATATATACACACACACACACACACACACACACACACACACACACACACACACACA
The DNA here is from genome assembly GCF_040412425.1 of Macrobrachium rosenbergii. Taxonomy (NCBI): domain Eukaryota; kingdom Metazoa; phylum Arthropoda; class Malacostraca; order Decapoda; family Palaemonidae; genus Macrobrachium; species Macrobrachium rosenbergii. The sequence continues at coordinate 71,022,707 of NC_089745.1, forward strand.
CACAGGCAGTCCTGGTTATCGGCAGGGGTTCCATTCTGACAGTGTGATAGTGAAAATCCCCAATAACCGAAAATTGGCGATTGTAGGTGCTTATAACCGCCGATAACTGGAGAGTGGCACCTCTGTCAGGTATGTATCAGCTCCAGTACCAGATTACTGGTGCCAATAAGCGGAAATTGGCAATTTCACAAGCGCCATAAAACCAGATCACCAATAACCAAGCCCACCAGTAACTGGGTACTGCCTGTATATATATATGTATATATATATAATATATATATATATATATATATATATATATATATATATATATATACAGATATATATATATATATATACTGTATAAACAAACCACAGTGCCGGCCTGGTGGTGTATCGCAGTACTAATTACATAAACATTGAGTATTTATTATGTAATTAGTACCGCGGTACTAATTACATAAACACTGAGTATTTATGGTACATTTCATACAGAGTCTACTGGAATAGTGTACAAAATCACTGTAAAACATCTTTCAGTAAACACCAGGCTGGCGCTGTGGTTTGTTTATATCTGCCACAAGCTGCCAAGTTCCGACGTAATTTAGGAAATTTTTCTTAATTTTATGATAACAGACATACAGTAATTCGGCTTATAAATACTGTATTATTAATTTAATGTGATAATCTGGCTTGTTTTTCCATGTTATCATTATTAACAACAGTTTTCATGTGTACCCGTTGCAGTACATTCTGGTAGTGCCTATAGACTACCTAGCCTACCCTATGGCGCTCAGTCTATCATCGTTAATACGGCCGCATTGGTCATAGGCCAATTTTTTTTATGCAGTATGCATTTAAAAATGTAAAAAGTAGTTCTGATACGGTAAGTTATTCAACTCTGAACTTATTTAATTGTAATTTGTGTAAAGTTTTGTATAAAAAGGCAAGGTTGGGGTAATGACTGGCAGTCAGGAATGGAGTAATCCATTTTCAGTTATTTCTTATGGGAGAAATTAACTCAGAATTCGACAAAATCGAATCTCGACACCACTTCTGGAACGAATTAGCGTCGAGGACCGAGGTTCTACTGTATGTATATATATATATATATATATATATTTGTATATATATGTGTGTGTATATATATATATATACAGTGAACCCTCGCTACTTCGCGGTTCGACTATCGCGGATTCACGACTTCGCGGATTTTTTCCATTACGTATGTATATTATAAGAGAAAATATATAGCGCATTTTCCGGAAATTTCAAAAATAGTCGCGATATATGAAGACCCAAATACAGTGCCCGCAGAGAGTCTTGTTGTAGTTGACACTACAAGAACAGTTTCTGCCAAAAACCGCACGTGCCTCATATTTCCCTGACGAAAAAATCGTGAGCCAATAATTTGCTAGTTGTCAACTCGTTATCTCTTCCTTATAGCGTAGGCGTACGTGACAATTCTCTATGAATCTTTTCAAGGTCGTTTGGAACTGTAATTCTCTTGAGTTGCTGCCAAATTTTATGTGTTTCACGTGAATTTTTTTCCGGTAAAGAGACCAATTGCAGTGTCTGTATAATGCCTGGAGTTTATACTTCGTTTGAAGGTCGCGTGAAAGTGATTGAGTGTCACAAATTAGGCTTACAAACTAAAGATATTGTTAGACAAACTGATGTGAACCCACAAACTGTGCAGCGCATTGTTGCCAAGTACCAGGCAGAAGGCAGCAACCATGTACCGGAGCACAAAAAAAGGGGCTGGTAGGCCATTAAAATTGGGTCAGAGAACCCTTAATGTCCTTAAAAGGGAGGCAGAAGCTCACCCTTCGTATTCTGCCAGGAAATTTAAAGAAAGCAACCCACAGCTCCTTGGGGAGACGTCTGTTAGGACTATCCAAGATTACTTATCCAAGAGACTGGGTTTTAAGGATATTGTGGCACCAAAGAAGCCATTGTTGACTCCGGCAAACCGGAAGAAAAGGGAGACTTTTGTTAAAAAGTATGGTGGATGGGATGTAGGTGAGTAGCAGCGGGGCCATCATAAACAGCAATTGCAGAGTATTAACGTGTCAACTCCTGTAAAACTTGCCGCTGCCATCAAAGTTGCATGGTAATCCATCAACACTGATCTGTGCGAGAGGCTGATTTCATCCATTCCTATCCACCTCCAAAAGTGTAAGAAAAATAAATATAATGTTACAAAATACTAAGATGTAATTGGTGAGTACAGCAATAAAATTTCATGTCTTAATTTATTATAGTTTTTTTTTTCTACCTATGCTTAAAGATAGATGAAAGCTTTTTACATACAAGAAATCACTACTCCGACAAGAGTTTCCACGGCTACTGTATTTCATTAATTCCATTAATAATTATTAATATCTGCTAGTACTGTTGGTTCATTGCATTATGACATATAATTCAGTACAAAATGAAATTAAACAAAAAGAGAATGTGATCATACGATAATTCATTATAGTACTAGTAAAATTAAACTGAACATGAAACGCTAATCAGGTGCAGTCTGACATTGTCATATTTGAATGGTGTAAGGCTGCTGATGGCTACATATATACTAATTATAAAATACAAATGTAATGAATGTGCATCTTTTCCATGAATCTTTTGTACTGCATCCAATGATATTGTTTGTTGCAAAAATCACATCTCGAATAAACCTATACTACTACAACAAAAAGCATAAAATAGCGTAAAGTATATTTGAATTTGAAACTAGCATGTAAGATGGGCTGTGATTGGTTCCATTGGTGATAGATGACGAATCAGCTCCCAAGTTTTGTAATCTCGCCTGTGATTGGTGTTTTGACCGTTTCTCTGACCCGCAGCAGCTTCCCTTGTCTCTGACCCAAGAGCATCTTCTCGCGCCACTTCGTTTCCGCTCTCTCGGTAGATAGATGCTGTTTACATTACCAGTGCTGTGCGTGACAGTGTGTGTTTGAAGTTGAACTTTTTTTTAACTTTGTTTAACCCCTACAATGGCTCCCAAGCGTTCTGCTTCTGCTAAGGCTGGTACTGAGCCTAAACGCCAACGAAAATGATGACGATTGCTGAGAAGGTGACACTTCTCAATATGTTGAAGGAAGGGAGAAGTTACTAATCCACCGTTCGCTACATTAAGAAGGATGAGGCGAAGATTAGGAAGACGGCTGCCATCACCTTTAGCAAGTCAGCAAAAGCGAGTTGTTACGGCTCGTAATAAAACGATCGTCCGTATGGAAGGTGCTTTGTCAACCTGGATTGCCGACTGCGGAAGAAGAAAATAGCCTTGGATACTAACACCATCCGAACCAAGGCTTTGAGGTTGTATGAGAATTTCGCGCAAAGGAACCTCAAGATGATGGCGACCACGCTGAAGAAGAAGAGGAAGACGACGAAGATGATGTAGATGAACCTCAAGCAGGGACATCCACTGATTCCCAGCCTCAGACACGACGTTTACCGCCAGCAAAGGATGGTTCGCCAAGTTTCAGAAACGCTTCGGCCTGAAAAGCGTTTCCTGCATGGTGAGGCTGCTTCCACTGACACGGTTGCTGCTGAAACTTACGCCGAATGAAACGTTCAAGAATATTATCGCTGAAGGTGGATACAAGCCCAACAAGTCTTTAATATGGACGAGACGGGTTTGTTTTGGAAGAGAATGCCATCGCGAACTCTCCTGTTCAAAGAAGAAGCCAAAGCCTCTGGCTTTAAAGCATTCAAAGATCGTGTTACCCTCGTGATGTGTGGCAATGCTGCGATTTTTGCTAAAGCCAGGGCTTAATAAGTCTAAAACCCTCGTGCTTTGAAAAATAAAAATAAGAATCTCCTTCCTGTGTATTGGATGCATAATCCAAAAGCATGGATTACGAAGATGCTGACCTCAACTGGTTCCACCAGTGTTTTATCCCACAAGTCAGTAAATATCTCTTAGAGAAGGGCTTGCCATTTAAGATCCTTCTCCTGTTGGATAACGCTGGTGGACACGCGACTGATCTTTCGCATGAGGGCATTCAGGTTGAGTTCCTGCCACCCAACACAACATCCTTAATTCAACCGATGGACCAGGGGGTTATCAGGTGTTCAAGGCCCTCTACACGAAGAATACCTTTGGCGGACCTCGTTGCGTGTGTGGATGCCGCCAAGAAGATTAGGATGAAACATTCAATTTGAAGGCGCACTGGCGGCAGTACACACTGCCACGTGCCTTCAGAACATCCAGAAGGCACTGCAAGAAATGAAACCTGCTACCGTTAACGCGAGCTGGAGGAAGTTGTAGTCCGAGACTGTTTACGATGACGAGGGATTTACGCCTGCCGAGATTCAACACTCTGCAGTACGGAAATCTGTGCAGTTGGCTGCGATAATTGGAGGTGACGGGTTTGGCGACATGACGACGGAAGACGTTGACGAGTTGTTGGACTGCCATTCCCAGCCGCTAACTGACGCAGACCTCAAGACCTGACAAAATCAGCCAGTGAGGAAGAAAATGAACCACAGGAAGAGACCCAAGAACTTGTCAAGAAACAGGCTTAACATTAGAACGGCTTGCCAAGCTCTGCAACCTAGCGAAGGAGCTGAAAGAATTGTCACAAGAATGGGACGAGGATGTGGTTCGTTCTCTGCAGTTCTGCAACAAAATCGATGAAGACATGACTCCCTACAGGATGCTCTTCGATCGAAAAAGAAGCGTGGCAGCAACTTACGATCACAATGTTCTTCCAGCCTCGCAAAAAGAGCCAGTTCCTCCTGCTACTATGCCTTCGGAAGAAATTGAAGAAGTGTCCCAGGAAGAAGTTGAAGAGGTGTCCCAGGAAAAGACACCTCAGTCTGAAGAGATGTAAAATACAATCATTGGCTGCACAGTAGAAGACATCATCAGCTTCATCATCATCGTTTCTACTGTGCAGCAAATTCATCGCCATCATCATTCAAGTTTTTCTTCAACTTCTTTCATGGTGGGTACAGTAACAATCTTTATTTCTTTATATACTTTAATATTCTAACATTTTAATATTAGTGCCTGTTTTAGATTAGGTACTGTACATGCATTAAGTGTTCTGTACATTAAAGGGTGGTTTGTTAACAGTACATACGAGGAGGGCTTTATTGTAACTTCCAACTCTATCGTGGTGAGTAAAATACTGTACAATTGTACAGTACGCACCATAACAATCTTTCTATTTTTTATGTTCACTTACTGTTTTATTGCTTATCATTTGTGCCTGTGTACTGTATGTACGTATTGTAAACATCTGTACATTACTGTAAAGGGTGGTTTGTTAACAGTACTATGTAAAGGGAGGTTTTAAAAGTCTGAATACATGTTAAATAAATACTGTAAATATGGTGTCCCTACTTCATGGATTTTCAGCTATCGCGCCAGTTCTGGAACCTATCTACCACGATAAACGAGGGTTCACTGTATATATAATATATATATATATATATATATATATATATATATATATATATATATATATATATATATATATATATATATATATATATATATATATATATATATATATGTAAATGTAAATGTAATACCCACAGTACCCCCTTAACTTTTAACTTTTCAATTTCTTCAGGCTTTTTGGATATGTTTGTATGCTTGTCTCTACAAAACCTAAGATCTAAATGAAGAACTAAATGAAAAAATTCAGATGTCACTCAGCAGAATTCCAGTCCGTGTTCAGTATATAAGGAGGCTGCATTAACCAACATGACCACAAAACCTTTATATCTAGAGTGCTATGACCTACCTTATGATCTTGAACTTTTAATCTTGCTTTGTGGGATGTAAGCAAGTTGTTTGTGGTCTGCCTGTATCAAGAAATATACCCCATACAGGTACAGATGGAATATCTTAACTGGACATTCCTCCTCAATCGTGTAGTAGCTGCACTCATTTTTCTTGAGTTTCCTATATGCATAAGCAATAGGAAATATTCTATCTGCATACTCTGGCAGGAGTACAGTATACTTCTCAGTCTTTCATGCAATGCACCTGTCCTTACAATGAGTCTTACTAAAGTCTAGTACTTGTAGAATCAGTGCATTAAGTAAAGCTTTGGTTAATCTATCAAATACTTATGTTCCTCCCACCTCACTTACTTTGGCATTCCCTTTACTAGGTCAGTCAAAAGCACTGCAAGATTTGTGTAGCTGTTCATAACTTCCTGTAGCAGCCAATCAAACCTATTAATGATCTCACTTTGGTTGTTATACATCTTAGATTTTCAACAGCTTTGCTTCATCCATAGCCATCCTTTTACAGCTGACTTTGTTTCCCAGGAATTCCACTTTGCTATGTCTGAAGTAATACTGTACTCATAAGGTCAGTCAGTCAGTCCCGATTCCCTCACTCTGTGGAAAAAGCCTCTTAACCCTTGATATCTTTCTTCCTTGATGCTGTATAAGTTAACACTGTCCAAAAAAGATCAGTATTCTTAGCTCCAACTAGCATCCTCCTCATCAGCCTCTTGGAAGTTGCTGCTAAGTTCATTAATCTAAATGGCAACCTCTTGAAGTGGTAACACCCACTTTAAACTGTGAAAGCAGTCTTCTTTGATGCTGCTTCCATTGGGATCTGCCAACAACCCTTGCTCTAGTCCACCTTGGTGAAAAACTTTTCACTACAAAGTTTCACCATCACAGCCTCGGGATCATCCATCAGTTCAATGTCAAACTTGGTTATAGTAATTGGTTAGTGATTATCCATATAGAACGTGATACGTCCAACTTTTTTTTCCCTTACAATCACTACTGGTGAACAGTATGCAGTTGACCTTTTGATGCTTCCAATTTCTAGCTTCCCCTTAGCCTCGTCCTAGATCAGTAAAGGATACATTTTTGCTCTGACTGACTGCTTTGTCACCAATTCGATGCAGTATTTTCCCAACGATGTCTTTCCTGGATTGCTGCTTAGGATATTATATTCTTCCAGCAATTGCAATACCACCTCCTCCTCTTGCTTGCTAAAGGTTGTTCCTAATGTTGACATCTTTGTACACCTAAATTTTCTGTGGTCAAAGTTCCAACCTGCCCTCATCTGGAATTACAGGGTCTTTATTGCCTTCCTCCTCAATGATAGTTGCACTTGGGCATCTCTCTCTTCTTCAACGGGAGCTGCTGCTGCTGCTTCATTTAATTCCCTCTTATTGTAGCCAGTCAGGATGTTCACATGTAGAGTCTTCAGTTCTCAAATGATACTACCCTTGTAGGCCATGCAATTGACCACCTCCCTGACCTTTTATGACCCTCTCCACTGCAACATCAGCTTGTTTGCTTCCACTCGTAATAACACTTAACACTTTCTAACTTTGAACTGGTAATCTCTGGTTCTCTCGTAACAGTGATGCTTCTGGTGTCTCTATGCTGCATACAAGCTCTCGTGGACCAGTCGAAACATCTCTTCCAGGTAATTCCTCAGCCCCAAAATTTAATGGTAGGTGTTGTACATTTCATCTTCACTGTCTTCGGTACCCAATTACTTGAGAATCTGCATCAGTCCTCTCACCATCCTCCATACAGCAGTTTGAATTGTGAAAACCTGGCACTGGGCTGTGGTACTTCGTGATAAGTGAATAAGATCACCATTAGATAATGCTCCCAATCCCTCAATCCCTCCTGACACATCTCCACTGTTGATCCTTTCACACCATGGCATCATGAACAGCTGTGCTCACCAGGCTCACTCCCATCATTTCAGAGGTAAACTGGGTACCTTGGTCGCCAAGCATTTCCTTGGGGAATCCCATCTCTGCTGCACACTGTTCTATTCTAAAGTTCTTAGCTCCAAGGTGACTACTGACTATGGACTTAGGGCCAACTTTCACACTTTGGCATGAAGTATCTCTGGCACTAGGATTTGCTGAATATCTCCAGCCATCCTGCCATACAAAACATGATATATGCCATAATAACCTTTAAATTAAAAGTTCCTCCATCCTTTGACCTTTATTCTGCATCATTCTTGGCTCTCACCCACTGCTTGGCTACACTGAGATCCTTCTGCTGGGTTTCTTTTAGCTGCTTTGCTCCTACATGTTAGACGCTAGATGCTAAAGCCAATGGCATGTAGCTGTGTTTCTGTCACTGGACATGGGCTCTGGTCACAACTTCAGTTATTGCAGTACTGTACTGGCCTTTTCCAAATCCATCCCTACATCATTTTTCTCTGGCTTGTGTGTCCCTACAGCTTTCTCGGCCATCTCAGTCTCAGCTTAATATTTTCTTTGTAGTCCTTTTTAACTGGAATACTTCCAACAATGTCATAAGCTGGGTTATCTATGCACTAACATGTAATTCTCATAAATAGGACAGAGTTTTTATATTAATCTTTTCAACTACAGATGATCACTCCTATGTACCCAGTTTCCAAACTTCTAGTACAATCTGTTTCTCGTAGCAATGTTACTTTTTCCTTGCCTACATAACCTTTGAAAAAGTTAAATCACTGATAAATTTCGCTGCTACTACTTCTGCTCTTCAGCTCTGCATGCTCCTAACACAACAAGTAGTTCAGTTCCATTTTTCCTGCTGCAGGCTTAGCCCAGCTGGAAGACTATCTCGAAGATGGTTAGTCAACATCTTCACAAATCATATCAGTCACCTCCCTTGGTTCTTCCACTATCATAACACTGGCTACTGGTCTTTCTTCTTAGTAAGTACACAGTTTTTGGCAGTGACCTGGCTGTGACACACACAGCACCTACCTTCACTCTTGCTTGTCTGCTTCTGCTTCACCGTCTTGTAGTCCTTGGGTTTCTGGACACTCCCAGATTTCTTCATAGGCCTCTAGCATGCTACTAAACTTATCCCAGGACCTTCTAAGTACTGGAGGAATAGTACCATCTCAGTCAAACAAGTGCAAACAAACCTCCCCTGATGAGCAAGTCTGCTAAATTACCAAGCTCATTCAATCCACCAGTTGAAATATCTTGTGACATAGCTAAAAAGTGACATGAAGTCTCACCATGTCTGGTTTAGTCTTGCAGTCTCACCATGTCTGGTTTAGTCTCACAGAATTTCTTCCTAAATCATTTTTCAGTCATTTCATATCTCTTAAAAATATTATCTTAGTTAAAGGCTTCATCACAAGGCATACTGGAAAAAATGTGCAGACCTTTAATCTTTTAAATGGAGTGGAACAAATGACCTACTCATCCCTATGACAACCTTGACTGCATACCTCTCAAGTCTTTTGGTGAAAATGTTCATGCTGTCGTGTTTCACAATGAATCTGGGTAACCTGGGCTTTGCAATAATTATTGGGTGCTGGGGCGACTTATGTCTCTCTTGAGTTCCACTACCAATTTCTGCTAGTTTTAACACCTTTGGTTCTTGTACACATGCTTCTGCTTGCATCCTCTCTTCATAAGCTTCCTGTGCTAAGTCTCTTCTCCCACTCTCTGTCATTCAGCAAAGGCTAGATCCAGTTGTTCCTTCACAAAATTTTGCACTTAAGTGCCTCCTAAACCCTTTCCGTTAGCCAGTCTGACAGGCTTTGCTACATCAGCCACAGCCATGCTGAAATAAACTTAACAGTAACAAATAAACTGTAAGTAAGCACACAAAAATCACACTAAATCACTGCCACTTATAATATCCAGGCCAAGAGACCAATTTTATCCTATAATGGTGATAGGTATGGTAAGATGGTTACAGTGGCCAACAGCTTTAAACTCGGGGTGATTAAATTAAAATATACATATATATTATATATATTTTATATATATATATATATAGATATATATATATAATATATATATATATATATATATATATATATATATAAATATATTTTTTTTTACAGCAACACAGCAGCTTATAACCTTGGACATAACAAATTCTGGCCAACTGTCCCAAAGTAGTAGCCAGGGATTGCTCTTTGAATGACCCCGTTATTGAAAATAAATGTTCAGGTAAATTTTGTGGAACTGAAAGCACTGTATTTTCTCTATCTCTCTGAGATGACTAGGGGGCCAATGGTTTCCAGTTCACAGGAGTGCTGTGGCAAAAGGGTGGCCTAGATAGGACAGGACACAGCTACTGGATGACAACAAGACTTCTCTACTGGGACTAAAGATTAGGGTGCAGGGCTTTACTCTGCAACATGATGAATTATGATGAAAGCAAAAAGTAGAGGTATGAGCGTTTTCTCAATCAGTATAGAAAGCGAGTGCCATTATAATATGCATAATGCTAACCATACCTGAAGAGATAGACATTAGCACTTCTTCTAGCAATAAAATTTGAAAACAAGTAGCAAATGTATCCACTCAGAAGCACACGATCGATTTAAACGCAACACTTTTGGGGGCAACTTTTTTTTTCCTTTTTTTTCTTCTTTGTCATCAAGAATAATACAGGTGAACTTATTCCGACTGTTGTTGCTGTTGCAGAGACTAGAGTAATTTTCAAAAAAACCTGGGCCAGGTCAGTGATGGGTGATATTGGAATCAGGCACTCTTGCATAATTTTTACATTGTCAGTGGTGGTTCGTCCAAACCAAAGCCTATTCAATATGTGTAGTATAATGGCTCTCACTTTCTATACTGACTGAGAAAAGACTCCTACGTCTACTTTTCGCTTTCATCATAACTTATCAGGTTGCAGAGTAAAGCCCTATGCCCTAACCCTTCCTTTTTATCCCTTGACCTCCATATATGTGTCTTGTGGCTGGGCTTGACTACTCCATTTGTGATTTCATCAGTTTTTTGCCTGTGATTTCAGTCCTCTTTTGCCTTAGATCAAGAAAAATATGTTAACAAAGGAATGGGGGTTGTTTAGATTTTAGATATAGTTTTCTTAGACCCGTGTGGCTTCTCCATGATTATGGTTAGCTCAGTTCGTTTGCTGCATAATTATACAATTTATATACATATACATACATACAATACAGTAAACCCCCGTATTCGCGTTCTCATGGTTCGCGGACTCACGCATTCGCGGGTTTCTCTGTGGAACATACCTAGCCATCATTCGCGGAAAATTCGCCCATTCGCGGTTTTTTTCACTGAGAAATATTCACTAATTACTGTATTTTCATATAATTTTCATGAATAAATGCACTTTTTGTGATAAAACTATTAAGATACTCAGGTATAGCATTTTTACAGGTTTTTTCTTGGTTTAAGCTTTCAAAATGGGCAGTTCTAAGTGTTTTTAGAGGGGTTTTAAGCATTCGCGGATTTGACCTATTCGTGGGGGGGTGTGGGATGCATTCCCCGTGAATACGGGGGGTTCACTGTAGTCTGAATGCTTTTACACACACACACGTGTGTGTGTATGTGATATATATATGTATATATATATAATTCATATATATAATATATATATGTATACACAGGCAGTCCCCAGTTTACGACGGGTCTGACATACATCATTCCGAAGTTACGATGCTTTTCAAATATATTCATCAGAAATTGTTTCCCGGTTTACGATGCACGTTCCGGGGTTACAACGCTTGCCACGCTGATCTGACGGAAGAAATATGGCTCCAAAACGGCAGTACAATCAAAATTTGGAGGTTTTTGATGAAAAACTCAATAAAATGCAGTTTACATCATTTTCAATGCACAAAAAACATTAAAATAAGGATTTCTATGGATTTTTTACGATTTTCAAAATTTTTCGGTTCAATACAATTTTTGGTTTACAGCGCGGCATAAGAACGGAACCCCGTTGTAAACCGGGGACTGCCTGTATATAGCAGCTGATCGAGACTACGGTCTACCTCAAAGCCAAATCAAAAGTCCTTCAAAAGAAGGCATCATGCTTACCCCATACAAAAATGGGAAAAAAAGCACGTTAAAAGAAGAAAAAGAAGAAGAAATATATACATATATATATACAGGCAGTTCCTGGGCAACGGCGGGCTTGGTTAAGGGGACCGTCCACTTTACATTAACCTTATGGGAAAATGGGGTTTTTCAAACTCTATAAACTTTTTTGTTTTTCAATCGATTTTTCTCATTCAAAAACCATTTGAAAGATAATTTTCTCTACTAAAAACTAATTACTGGGATTTAAAAAAAAAAAATTGTTTTTTTTTTTATATATTTTTTACGTAGTATTTTTTTTAATTTTTTTTAATCGATAATTTCAATAGGTAAAAATCAAATTTAAAATTCTGTGCTATGAATATTTAGACATTTTAATGCTCTATTATTTGGTTTTTTGAACGACTAAAATCGGTCGATAAACAAAAGTATAATTAATTTTTTCCAAAATCTTAAGTTTGAGAAAACGAGTTCAAAGTTTTCATATACTACATTTTTTTCTGTAAATTCTGAAGTAAACCAAGAGACTTGAAATTTGGAGGATATATAGAAACCATATTTATAAACATATACTGTAATTTTTATTAAGATTGTTTGAATAGAATTCGGTATACATAAGTTTGAAAAATTATAACTTCAGATAAACACTGTGAACAGACAATGCATGTGGGCGATTATACATTTGTCTTTTTTATCACTGACCACATTTCACGCTTTTAGCTTACTTGATTATCATCTCTATTACCTTATGCTACTATGAATATGATAATGACGCAAAATCATTACAAATACAGTATCTACGAAAAGACGAAGAAATTAACAGAACTTACTTTACTGGCTTATCTTTGGTTTTTTAGAAAACTCGTATCATTCAAAGAAAACGTCGAGTTCATTTAGGAAAACAGATCTCTAAATTAGGGAGAGACTATAGAAAAAATTTTCATGTACTCAGGACAGAAAAAGTTCCCTACCGGATTAGTGTTGCTTGCGCGACCCCCGTGCTAGAGGCGGCATAGATAAGTGTAGATTGAAGCCTTTTAGCCATGATTTATACATATTTCATAAAAAAAATTGTTTGAAACTTAAAGTAGAGTGGTTTTCCTACCCAAAACCGTCATAAACCGAAAATGGGTTTCCGGACCCCATGGGTCGCCGGACGCTCCCCTTAATGGCAATCAGGTTTTACGGGCTTGTCTAGTGACGAAAATCGACAATTTTCGGCGCCAAAAATAGCCGATTTCTGCTTATCAGCGCCGATAATTAGGTATTGGCGCCAATACATACCTAACAGAGGTGCCGATAACCAAAAATAAGCCCGAAAATCGCCGAAAAAGTTACGAAAACTGCCGATTTTCGGTTTTTGTTTATCATCACACCCTCAGAACGGAATCCCCGCTGATAACTGGGGACTGCCTGTACTGTATACATATACATACATACATATATATACGTATATATGTACTGTATGCGCTTTTTTCCCAACCGAGTGTAGTTCTCAGGGTGTATCTGGGAAAATTTGTCATTCATGTTATGATTGAGTTTCCCACCTGACTGTCTTCCGTTGTTCACGCTATGACATTTATATTCAGTTCTATTCACTTAGAACACCTATAGTTCCCAGTATCTACTCTCGTGACTGGCTATCTTTGTGTTTTCCTGCTAGGTAGTCGGGCGTTCTTATTAGCCTTCCACTCCGGTGGAGTGCGGTGTTTGGTAGGACGATTGCTCACTACTCCTCCGCGATCACCGTGTTAGACCACAAGGACTCCCCGGCTCCAAGCAGAAATATCCACTTTTATAGTTGACCTTTCCCTAGATGCATATATATTTATTCATTTTATATATATATATATATTTTATTATGTTTATATACTACCCTTTTGGGACCTTTCCGTCGCTCCGGATTAACTCCGGCGGTCCCTTTAGGTTATCTTGCATGTTCCAGTAGGCCCATTAACCTCCCGGTTCGCTCCGGTGGGACCTATCTGGATATTGTTTATATATATATATATATATATTTATTTATTACCTTGTAGATTAACTGGCCTTTTGGGACCTTCCCGTCGCTCCGGATTAACTCCGGTGGTCCCTCTAGGTAGTTGATCTTGCATGTTCCAGTAGGCCCCTTATTCTCCCGGTAAGCTCCGGCGGGACCTACTTGGATAACTATTATACTAAGACACTGCTCCGGCATTCCACTCCGGCAGCCCTATCAGCATACTCATATACCGGTCAACTTACAGATGGTGCGTTGTCAGGAGCAGGGGTGCACCGCTGTGCTACATCAAGCCAGCGGGCATGAAGTGTGCAGGTCCCACTCCGGGTGTGCTGTCCACGTGGGGACCTGATGAGTCACAGCACCTGATGGTTGTGAGGTGTACTTTCGCCCTCTGATCAGGTTCTGGATGAGTCGGTAAGTTAGTTTTCCACTTCCGATTCACGTTCACCTTCAGTTTTGTCTTTTATGGATAATTATAACATATTCTCCCTCTAGGAGGCTCAGTCACCTGACTTTCTCCCCCTTCCAGATTGACCACAGCTCTTGCGACTCTTCGTTGTCGACCCTCAAGACCTGGGTCAGCGGCTTCGGGAGGAACGTCGGGGCAGGAAAACCCTATGTCTTATCTAAGGACGTCTGTAACGTTCTCTTCCCCGGCGCCTGGATCTCAGCTTCAGTTGTGGACGAGGTAGCTGCCCCCTTGATCGCTGGGATCCGGGAAATGACGCAGCCCTCCCAGGAAGAAGTCGCTGCATGCGGAGTTGTCGCCGAGGATGTTGCAGCTCTTAATCTCGACCTCGAGCCGATGAATGTGGACCTGGACTTGCAGGCAGGTAAGGGGGTAAGTGAGGCAGGTGATCTTCTCTTTAGTTCTCCTTCTTCCACTGCTTCTTCCTTCCGAGGATTTGTGAAATCCTCTTGCCTTATGGACGGTGCAAGGTCTACCATCCCTAAGGTTAAAGCTGTAAAGAAAAGACTTAAGTCCCAGAAAGTCGCTCGAGTTCCCTCCAAAGATGTCACGGCCCCCATTCAGCCCGTGCCATCTACGAAGCAAAACCTCTACTTCTGGGAAGAGCTACGAGCTAAACAAAGTAAGGGAGGTTCCCCACCCTCCTTCCTTTGATGCTGAAGCATTGCAGACTTCTTGTAAACAGTTTGACAAAAGGAGTTGACGATAGCTATCGCCAACTCTCAAGTCAGCTGTCTTAGATCCAAATGCTTCCGATGCTCTCGTTGTCAGAAGAGGTTAAGTCTCAAAGGACTTTAATCTCCGGGTTCATGAGTGGCGGAGCGGCCAACAAACCCTTCTCCGTCCCGGACACCTCCAGCCTACCTCCTTTTGATAAAGGAAACCCCTGGTGCCTGACCCTCTTTGGCCCCCAGCATGAGGGTACCCTCACTATCGAGGGCCTAGGCACTCGTAGGCTGGAGGAATTGGAATTCTTCCCTCCTAACCTGAAATCACCTTACGCAGGTTATGCCAGGCTTACTGAGGAGGCATGGGTTCGGTCGATGCAAGGTCCCAAAGGAAACTGTCATCTTCCCAGGGACCAGGCCCAGTTGGCCTACTCCCCCGGACTTTGTCGGAGTGGCAGCGGGAGAACACCAAACTCACTCCGGCAAAAGGTGCCCTTTACAATGTTCTCTCCTAGGAGAAGTTCTCCCCACGCACACCTGTAAAGTGGCCTCCTGCCAACCTGAAACGTGGCAGAGGTAAGCCCCTTCCTCATCTTCGGAGACAGATCCCACCTCTCTTGTCTTACCGGAGATTCTCAGTGTGGGTAGGAGCTCCAGATATGTCCGCGATTTTCGGCTGGACCCTGACTGCGCTTCTAACCTCTTCAGCAGAGCAACTCCCTAGAGGATCCCGGAGTCGCTCCTGAAGGCTCAAACCGAGTCTGGAGACAGACTCAGTGGGTCATAAACTCTCTGACTTTGGCAGAGCAGCGTCAGTAGTATATAGAAGATGCGCTGGCTCAGGTACTGACAAAATCTCTCTTGGGGAGTTTTCAGCAGGACCTGTGATTTCATCAAGGCCGGTTGAACTGCGGAGAGCACATCTTTTCGGCAGCCTCCATCTGTCATGAGCCTAACAGGCTCATAAAGCTCCATCTGAAATTTAACCTCTTCCCCAGGAAGGGTTGATGATCTAGCAGGGCAACTAAGACCAACCAAGTCTCTGCTCGATGGGGTTTATCCTCTGAGGAAGCAGTCTGGGCCAGCAGACTCATCCCAAGCCAGGAAAAGTTCAAAAAGTTTAGCGGCTCCCGACTCAGACTGTCTTGCAGGCTGTCTTAGGTCCCCGTCCTGGTCATCCTTCAACCTTCCAGCCTCAACCTCAGTATGTGCTGGTCCAACCAGCCATCAACCTCTCGCTGCCCCTTCATACGTCTCCTCACCCAGCTTACAGCTTCTTATGAAAGCCAGGTGCATTTAGGTCCATCAATGCAAAGGAACGAGCTAGGGGTACTTCCGAGGTAGAGAACATCGCTCCTCCTCAGAGGAAGGGGAGGCAGAGAGCTCCAGAGGAAGCAGACCCTCTCCGCCCAGTGAGATATCTCAGGTAGGCGGAGGTTGCTCTCCCATTTCCCGGGACCAGTGGGCTTCAGTCCTGGGCCCAGAGCATAATCTCAAGGGACTGGGGTGGAGTTAGTACAGAAGTCCTCCCAAGTCTAGTTCCATCAGATTTACCCTCCAAGGCTCTGAAGGACTTTGTGAAGATCTATTATTATTTAAAGAGGGCAATAAAGAAATTGACATCACAAATTTTACAGGCAGACTGTTCAGTGTTCCAAAGAAAGGTTCAGTCAATGAAGAGTAATTCTAGACTTGTCCGTCTAAATTCCACCATTCAATCGACAAGTTTGGGCCTTACAATCTACTTGATTCGGTTCCCTACGCCCGTGGAGCAGCCTTTCTGTAGATCTTCCAGATGCCTATTATCACGTCCCGGTGCGAGAAGGTTCTCTTCTATCGGTTCAGACTGAAATCAGGCATACTCATTCAGGTCATGCCATTCGGTCTCAATAAGCGCCCAGAATCTTCACCAAACTGGCAGATACAGTGATTGCGCTCCGGTCTCAGGGGATCATACTGGCCGCATACCTGAAGCGATTGGATTGTTTGGGCATCAACGCGTCAGCGAATGCGGGGAAAGCAACAGCCATAATGTCGGCTCTGGAATCACTGGGCTTTCAGATAAACAGGAGAAATCGCCTAGTGCGGGAGGAAATTGCTTTCAATGGTTAGGAATCAATGGGACCTGTGTGCACCACAGACTATCCTTCCGCCCGGCCAGCGGAGAGAAATAGCAAAAGCAGCAGACGGTTCCTCAAGAACAAAGCTTCCCGATCGTACCCAAGAAAGAGTCTTAGGTTCTTTTCAGTTTGCTTCCAGTAATGGATCTTCTTTTGAAATCAAGCTGAAGACAAACAGGGTATGGCCGGTCGAGCTAATCGGAGTTCAGAGACAAAATATCTGATTCCGCCGATTTTGAAAAGAGGCTCGGCCTTGGAGCGACTGTCAAGCTATCGGAAGTCAGTGCCTCTTCAGTTTCCTCGCCATCACGGTGATTCACACCCGACGCTTCCCGGGCAGGGAGGATACTCCCAACACAAGAAGGTACAGGGGACTTGGTCTGCCATGTTCAGCCAGTTTCATATCAATGTCCTGGAAGCGCATGGCAGTCTTTCTAACCCTGGAAGAAACTGCGCGTCGAACAATCTGATTCATATAAGATTGGTCTGGACAGCATGATAGTAGTACACTGTTTAAACAGGGAGGTTCAAGTCAGTCCGGATCAACCCGGGTTATGATAGCAATATTCTCTCTAGCAAACAAACACGGTGGCATCATGCTGCTACCCACCTTGCAGGGGTCGGAATGTCTGCAGACTCCTATCCAGGACAACTCCGCTGGAGTCGGAATGGTCCCTGGACAAAACTTCATTCAAATGGTTACCAATCAAGTTCCGGAGTCTCAGAAAGTAGATCTCTTTGTGACAGCCACAAACTACCTTGTTATGTTGTTCCCAACCTGGACCCTCTAGCTCACTCCACAGATGCAATGTCCATAGATTGGAACAGTGGAAAAGGGATCTACCTCTTTCCTCAGTAAACCTGTTACTGAAAGTCCTTCCTGACTCAGGACATTCAGGGTCAGATAGCCCTAGTAGCTCCAAACTGGCCGAAGAGCAACTGGTTTTCCACTTCTTCTAGAGCTGGCTTCGGTGTTTGCAAATTCCCAACCCGAAGCAGCTACATCAAGTACAAACTCAGACTGTCAGCTTCCTCAAAAATTCAGAATGCCCTGGTTTGTGGATTTCATGAAGTTTGCAGCTCAGAAGGATGCTAATATTGATCCTAATAACACTTTGTTCCTAGAATCAGATAAAAGGAATCCACTCTTAAGGCAATATGACTCAGCAGTTAAGAAATTAGTACTCTTCTTAAAAAGAATCTGAAGCTACTGTAATGACCACTAATTTAGCTATTTATTTCATTTTTAGGTCATTATTTGAAGGTCTGGCCTCAAGTACCATTACTACATTAAAATCAGCTTGAAAAGATGTTTTACACGGGTTTAAGATTAACTTAACAAACTTATTTTTAGATTATCCCTAAAGCCTGTTAACCGTTTTAAGACCCCAGTAACCCGCCCACATTTGGTTTCCTGGTTCTTAAATGATGTTCTTAAGTTAGCCTCAGAAATAGATAATCATAATTGCTCTTTCACTAACTTATTGAGGAAGACCTTATTTTTGATTAGTTTAACTTCAGGTGCTAGAATTTCTGAACTGTCTGCTCTGTCTAGAGAACCCAATCATATTGATTTCCTTCCATCAGGTGAAGTGTTGCTAGCTCCTCACCCTAAGTTCCTAGCTAAAAATGAAGATCCTCGAGATGAGTGGTCTCCTGGAAGATCATCCCCCTCCCTTGGGACCTGTCTTTATACTTGATCTTTACCTTGAAAGCCTATTTAGACAGGACCTCACACATAACTTCTGGGCCTTTATTTGTAAAGGGAAGTGGGAGGAACTATCTCTTTGAAAGCCATTAGGCAACAGATCCTGTATTTCATTAAACATGCAAACCCAGATTCAGTCCCAAAAGTACATGACATTAGAGCAGTGGCCACCTCCACTATTTCCATTATATGAATTTCAAGGATCTTTCAAAAT